>NC_142822.1:8704963-8861875 GCF_057945365.1 Rhopilema esculentum | reverse complement strand
TGTCTTCCATATACTTTTTCTGGAACGTTTTCTAAACTCTATATAAAATGCGGATGGCCGTCTTACACGATCTGAAGTTTCATCTTGAGCATATGTATTGTATTTATCTATTTGATGTAAGTCTAAAATATTCTTAGGTTAGAACGTATGGAAAAATCTGCAAGCCAAGTTTTGACGGCAAAAGAACAATATCTCGGAAAATAATCTAGAGAAAACAATAGGAAAGAAAATTCCTAATTGGACTGTACCCCTTCTTCCTTGTATGCATAAAAATTGTATTGATTTTGACGTCCTTTTTTGTCTTTGTAAAAAAAGCAAAGAATTTGGTAGCTTATGGGAGACAGCGTTTATTGGTTTCCTCTAATAGGTGTGCTGTTTTTTTTTTGAATTGATGTACCAAAAATGCGATAGGGGATGTCTCAAAAAGTACCCTTACCACCTTCAAGACAACTGCTGACATGTTACCCCTGTTAAAGTTTGACTTTTAGAATAGAGTACAATCTCAGCCTGAATATTTTACCACATAACTCGGTAAAACCTTCCCTCCATTTAGACGTCATAAAATTACTGGAATGACAACTTCAAGTCTAGAAGTATTTCAAGTCTATAAGTTCTCTTTGAAGTCAAACTTCGATAATACAACGTTGCTGTCGAGTTCAACTTTGTTTGGGGTTGATGCCAAAATTATCTGGATATTTCGTGGAAATCATTGCAGGAAAAGTCGCTTTAAAATGAAGTTTTTCAGGTTATCACCAAGCAACTGACGCACTTTGCAGTTGAGAAGGTTTTCGGTCTTCCAGTTCTTCCCAAATCAGCAGTTGGTCAAAACGTTTTTGTTCTGAGGCCGAGGCTCGCTTGATGAGTCCAGATTTCAAAACATCGAAGGGTTGATAGTAGGAGGTGAGATGAGAATACCCCTTATTTCTTGCGCAATGTCTGGCTGGAGCAAAAATATCACGTCAGCAAATTTCGTTGACTGTGACGTGATGTTGCGAGTCAGAAACTGTGCTTCAACTTGAACAAACCAAACAATTGGATCGTTAGGCCCGTATGGAGGAAGTTTCAAGGCAAAATCTTGGACAGTAGGCGATGTAGCAGAAGCGGTCGATGTTGATGGTGATGCAGAGGCAGTGGATGGCGAATCGTTGTTCATGGTGGTGTTGAAATGGCAATGAAAATGGCTTGGAATGGGTGGGCAAAATAACACCAAATATGAACAAGCAAGAACCCAAGAATAAACGGCGATAGAATTGAAATAACAGCAAAAACAACGTCGTGGTTACCAATTAAATAGCTCTTTTTGTAGCTGTGCATGAATAAATAAACTATTAATAAAAGAGTTGTAAATCAACGATCTCACCAATCTTTATCTTCTTGATTTTGGTTCAAACTGCCTTAGGCCATCGACACAATAAAAACAAATCTGCGGTGTGTTTGTGCGTCTTTACGTCAGCGAAATTAAAACTAACCACACAAACGAAATGAAAACTAACGTCTTTACCTCGGGTTACTATACAAAGAAAGCCTTCTTCTCTTCCCTACTGTTTCTGCTTTGCCAAAATGGCCTTGTAAGCTAGACTCTACCTGCTACTTTTGTCTTCATTAAGCGCAAGGCAGATTATTTCATCGTTAATTGATTGCTGTATTTGTTTGCGTGACATTTGCCACAACAAAATATCTTATTTCATCGAATGTAGCGCGCGTCGATGTGAAGGACAAGGCCCCGCAAGGCAACTCTCACCCTCGGAAATGAATGCTTGTAGACCGTTGTGTAGACCGTGGCTGTTTCTTCGCAATTTTCTGACTTGTCAGGGGGAGGTTTGCCCCCAAAATCACCCAAAAGGTGTATAATAATACCCCTCAAAGATAGAATTAACCTTTGTATGAGTTCCATGAAGAAAACGGCAAAATATGACGAAAATCCCACGGTCTGCACTCAAAAGGAGAATTAGATCTAGAGTACTTCAAATTCAATTATCAGAAAGTGTAGACCGTTGACACTTTCCTGAATTTCCTCAGTTTTACAACTTGTATCGATCTGAAAACCTACAATATCTTTAATACCAGCCATGCACACCTACTGACGAGGTTTTGTCTACTTTCTTTGGAAAATACGATTTTTATGAACATTTTAAATGTGTAGACCGTGGCTGTAGACCGTTGATAACCATTGGCAATAGGCATTTTCATACTACATCACGTGCCCAATAGGAAAAGAGCGTTCTTTCAATTCCTAGCATACTTTAACAATGGAAAACGAACAATTATAATTGGCACAAACCATTTTCCAATTACTGGGACAAGGGAAGGTAGAAAATAATAGGGAATGGGGTGTCTATGAGCGCTACCATGTTGCCACATGTAAATGCGAAGGAGCATAGCCTAAGCAAATTTATTAAATTCGTAGATGGTTTTGGGAGGGTTATGGTGGATAAAATTGAGCCATTTGAAAGTTTTCTCACCAGCATGTTTTTCGCAATTATTTATATCATGCATGGTTTGTAGACATTCTCATGAAATTTTTTGTTTTTTTCATCAAAAATTAAACTATAAACAAGGGGACTTTTCAGCAAAAAAAACACTTTTTAAAAAGCACTAAACTGAACAGTTTTTCCTTTGAAAATGATAGTTTTCTTAAACCGATGATCGAATTCTGCACAAAATACTTGCATTCAATAGTTATTTAAATGATATTGACGGAAAAAATCAGTAGAATGTTTTTTGTAACAAATAACAATACTCGGATATCTACTATATCAATCTGTAACGACACAGGGTTCCCTTACGGACAGTATCACGTGACAATTGCACCATTGCGCTGTGATTGCATCAGCGTCTGTAAATATGTTTTTTGTATTACGTAATTATTATTTTAAGGTTTGCTTAGGTTATATAAAGGGTTGTTTCATAAGTTAGGAGTAGTCTTGTCGAAAGTTTTGCCGTACTGCTTGGAGCTCTGCCGCTAGTTTTGTCGTGCCTGTTGAAGCCGTGTCGTTATTTGTCGAACTTGTTGTTAGCCGTTAGTCGTATCATTGCCATAAAAAGAAGAATTTTGATCTTATCTGCCGTTGCCGTATTTTTGAGAATTTCTGCCTACAAAGAACTCACGTTTGTAAAACCCCCATTTTAAGAGGTTTTACAAATCGTTCAGAGTCCCAATCCCCTCCCCCCCCTTTTAACTGGGTAAAAAGTAAAAATTTTGAATTTTCATCAGCAGCAGTGAGATCAGCACCATCGAAAACCTTAGGGTAGGACAATGTTTTGATGTCGCAGATTGCTTTTTTTTAGAACATTTTTCAGACAATGCCTGCCAAAAGTCTTGGAACACTGATGCCCATTTCCAAGGTCAAAATCAATCATCTACAGATTACTATCCCCTACAGAACAATGTTGGTTTACTATCAAACGGGTTAGGATTGTAGGAAGCACTTTCTTTAGCGCTTCTTTTATGATATTTCTCTAACAAGGATGAAAAATGTTTTGAGCCGATCAGACTGTTTGTTTACATTTTCAGCCAGCCAATGGTATAGCATAAAAAACAATAGAAATCTGAAGAGAAAATTGAATCGAATTAGACGCAACAGCGATGCTCGCATCTCCTATCCAAAGCTGTGGGGAAAAACCGGCGCCACAAAAAGTTAACGCTGAACGCGAAAATTGTCATTATTGAGGTTCTTGATACAATTGTGCCTAGCAAAGGAGTATATCTAAAAATTTGTCGTCTCCATTTTAAAAATGTGGTGGTTAGCCAGAGATAAGCGATGAAACGTTTAGCCCATTTTTGCCCTGATTGAATCTGCTCACGTTGGTTATTGTTGGTTGTACTCCAAAACGGCATCATGTCATTTATTGAAAAACAGGTCATTTTTCACCTACAAAGTATTTACATAGTAGCTTTTAAAGTTAAACGGTGAGGTAATTATCAAACTCGGGTTTCTCCCTTCATTTTGCCTTTTTCCTGCATGTTCTTAACCCTAGGACAGTCCGTCAGCTTTCTTTCATAGAGTGCGTTTTAAGGTGTTGCGTACAGCAGAAATGCATACCCTATCTTGAAAAGATAGCGGCATTGTTGCAAAAATTTATTCCAAAATCATTTGCCTATTCCTGCTTTTGGTAGGTTTGTAGGTGCTAGCAATGGTTCTTCTCATGGCAAAGTTTTATAGGAGGATTTGTCAACGAATTTTGTAGGAGGGCACGAATTGATTATCGTTCATTTTTCAAAAAAATTTATCGATAATATAATTGATATATTTTGTCTCTGTTGTGGAAAAGATTCGCTTTCTTGATGAAAATGTGTGAGATTTCAAAATGCTTATTAGTTAAAATTGCTTTAATTACGTTACATTTTAATTTTTTTACTAATGTAAGAAGCTCGCATGTGTTAGAGTACACTCCGTAAAAATTTGGGCATTATTATTTTTGGGCAAAGAAATTTCAGCCCCCCCCCCTACCTGAACTCACCTCGTACGCCTATGTCTGGTACCCAGGGTAGTTATTGATGAATATTCAGATTAACACAACAAGTTGCTTTTTTAGGCAACCGTAACTCTATTTTGGTTACATTTAACGAATTAAATTGAATTGAATTGAACTAGCGAAGAAGCTAGCAACATGTCTTCCCCATTGTTTTCGGTTTTTTCTCTATTCCAGTTATTTCTTTCGCTTAACATTATTAAAATTTAGTTATAAAAAACATTATTTTCAGTTTTAGATTATTTTCCACGCGGTTATGCGATTTTAAGAAAAATATTGCACAGGTTGACGGTTTTGCGAAAATTTCAGTTGGTTATTCGGTTTCCTGCCCCCAAAAACATTTTTGAATACTGTTTAACTTCTTCCAAAAACGGTTACAGAAAGGCTCCTTTCTGCAACATTTTTGAAGAGAAACTTTTTGTATTATTTGTAGTAATTTCATTTAACGAGGTTTTTGTCGTTAATTTGGATTTTGAAACCCTTATCTTTGTTCGGCTACTGCCTCCGCGCTAAGAATTCTTGTGGTCTTGATTATTTTTTGTATGAAGTTGAGGTCTAGTAGATAACCATATTGCAACATGAAAAGTTTAAAACGACAGCTTGCTATTGAAATTCGTTTAAAGAGTTAAGAATATTGTCAATAAACAAACTTACCGGCCTTAGGACAGAAACCATTGTAGCCAGTAGAAATGCGATTTTAGAACAAGTAAGTACAAACAGAAAGGGAAACACGTTTCTAGCTAGATTATTTACGTAACAATGTATTTAACTGCAATGAGTGCAACAACCGACACGCCCCTCCCGTTCCAACAGGTTCGATGTTGTATTTCGTCTAAATTCGACGAGACAAGGTTAGAAGAGGGGTAATATTTTGGCAATGTATTTTTTGTGATGTAAACCTATGATTGTAAAACTGTCTTTACGTAACAAAAATTTGGACATGGCCCTTCCTTATTGGAAAAATTGGCGCTCCATGTTGGTAAACGGGCCTTTTCCGACAATCTAGTGGCTGGTGCCGCCCCTGTTGGTAGCTTCTATCAGCTTTCGTACCTTTTTCGCGACTCTCAAAGTTGGAGTATTTGCTTCAGGGAAGATTAAGTCAGCCTACGTTGCACTATCGAAGATTGACTTCAAAGAGAGCCAGACTTGATGAAATTGTCAAACCAGAAGGATATACAGCTTTATCAAAGTGCCCAAACCCCTTTCTTTGGGGTTAGAATATTATCACCCCCAAAATATAATGTCATTCTTTCCTTTCTTTACAAAAAATTACAAAAGATTTGATGCATACAAGGTAGAAGGGGTACAATCCCTTTTGAAAGCCGCAAAGAAGATAAAAAAGCCGATAGAGGCTACCAAGCATAAGAATGGCTGAATATGTATATGAGTCGCTAGTAAGTCTTTGTTCTCCTTTGACAGAGGAAGCATAAAAATAAGAACTTTAATTGCAACTATCCTGCAAATCTAAGCTATGCCCAAAATTGCAGAGTACAAAACTGATAATAATCATTGAGATCTACAAACTCCCAATGTCAGATTAGCACTGTCTGAAAACTTGAATTAACATCTTTTACAAAATGCACGACACAGACCCCTCCATCCAGGGGCGGATCTAGAGCAAATTTGAAGGAGAAGCAGTTGGTAGTAGGGGCGCTGAAAATTTTTCGAAAATTGATGACGAGAGTATGCTGTATACAACAATTTCAGATCCACTTTCGGAATAAACAACATAACTTTCAGGTAATCCTTGAAGCAAATTAACCTATCAGTCTCAGAAACTTTTTTAGCTGATTCTCAATCTTCAAAAGGGGCGCATAATTTCCAAAAAGGGGCGCCAAACTTGCTTCAACTCGTCGAAAGAGGGGCAACTGCCCCTAGTTGCCCCCCCTTAAATCCGCCACTGCCTCCATCCAAACTTTCAGACCTTCAAAAAGAGTTGAAGTTGGAACTTGTAGCCTGTTCGGATTGCAGTCCACCTTGACAAGCAGTAATCGATTGGCCTGTTAAGCAATAATAGCAGAGCCAAATGTTCTCGCTCTGTTATCAACTCTTGGTCCGGAGAACGTTTTCACAGAATAACAGATGTTTTTTAATGGAAATAATTGCAACCGCAGATTGTGCAATGCTCTTGTTAAAGGTTTGGGAGTTTTTATATGATTTTTCGCACATTTAAAGATGAAAAAATTGCAAACTGCATGCTAATTTTAATCTATTTATTGTTGGTGTTAATAAAGTGTTGATATAATAACTGAAATTCAATTTTTTGGCTTACACAGCTCATTAGCGATAGATTTAAATTGTCAATATAAAGAATTAGTTGAAAATAAAAAAATCAACTAATTTGCGAAAGAGGTATAAAACATACCCCAAAATGGATTCACAATGAATAGAAAGGTGTATACTAAAACAAAGATTTTTCTGCAAAAAAGCGGATGTCCCAAAGTGTACCCTTACCATCTTCTAGGCAACTAGTGCCACTGCTGACCTCTTACCCCTGTTAGAATTTGAAAGTTAATATATTCAGAATGATGCAGATTTGGCCAAAATATTTTAAAGCTCTCTTTGTTTATTTTTTGGGAATATTTCTCTGCTTTAAACAAGTCCCAAACTCGACTTCTTCTTAGAGCAGCTTATTACTTACTGAGATTGTTCTGCATAAGTATTGATAAAAAGTGAATTAAATACTCTACATTGATAATCTTTCAGAGCAACATGTCTCAGGGGCAGCTTGGGATGGCAATAAAAGTATTTCTTTAATATCTTTTTATTTCAAAGAAAGAGACCTTGGTTTCTCTTAGATCGCTAGAAATTCATTTGGCTTTTTTATCCGCTGCCACTTTTTTACAACAATACCCTAAATCGATCATCTTTCAGAGAACCATATCTACAAAGGCTGGAGGCTAAACAAGGTTTGTGGCTATATGCATGACGCCTCATTGCTGAGTCGTAAAGATTTTATGTTCTGTATACAATGGGATCTTTTGGTTGCTTGAACTGGTGGCAGTTAAATACATTGTTACGTAAATTATCTTAATAGGAACATTTTTCCCTATCTGTTTGTACTTACTTGTTCTATAATCGCATTGCTGCTGGCTACAATGGTTCCTGTCCTAAGGCCGGTAAGTTTAATTATTGACAATATTCTTAACTCTTTAAACGAATTTCAATAGCAAGCTGTCGTTTTAAACTTTTTATGTTTCAATATGGTAATCTATTAGACCTTCATACAAACAAGAATCAAGACCACATGAAGCAAATTCTTAGCGCGGAGGCAGTAGTGGAACAAAGATAAGGGTTTCAAAATCCGAATCGACGCCCAAAACCTTGCAAAATTACTGCAAAGGATATTCAAAGTTTCTCTTTGCGAATGTTGTTGAGGTAAACCTTTCTGTTTTTGGAAGATGTTAAACAGTGTTCAAAATTGTAGGAAAGCAACGCAGATTTACAAAATAAATTTCAAACTTCCATCGTCAGAGATCGTCTCAAATCCAATTGTTGTTTCCTTTTATATTCACCAGTTTTTCTTTTCATGAATATACATAGTTTGCGATGAAATAATCAATGAAAGTAGCGATTTGTAATAAATTTAAAAGTTTTCACAGAAGGAGTTGGTTTTCTCTCCTCCAGTGGTCATTAGGCACACGGTGCTGATTGGACAACTAAACTATACCGGTCACGTTCTTGCATTTTTCTCATTGACATATTTTGGATCATGACAAGTAGGCCCGATAATAATACAAAGTGCAGCTAGTCTTGCCTTCAGATCAGCTCAAAAACCAGTAGATTTCAATGAAACTCTTCAGCGCCAGCTTCTATCAAAAGTTATGAAAATAGCAAAACACTGTACTTATTACGTATCTGGTAAAAGAAATAAACCTTGGCCTGATCCAGATTTGATGGACTTCTTTATTATAATCGTTTTATTATAATGTCTATTCCAACTGTCAATTTAATTTTCAATTTGCAATTCCAAAGATTAGATGCCAATTGTACTCTGCCTAATAAAAGTGAGATGTAAAATTGTTGAAATGTTGGATTAAGAGGTCCCGATTATTATTGTCATTGGCATGGTACTATGAGATTTATTGACGTACTTGTGCAATTTAGTGCATATATGTTCATGTTTTGAATAAGTATGCTAAATGTGTCCTTTGATTGTCTTTATTTTAAAAAAGGACAAAGGTTTTCAAGGAGCAACTTTGCAATTAGCAATCAAGAGTTTTTCCCCACAAATGAAATTTCGGCAGTGGAAGTAAATTTAAAAATTTAAAAAATTTGTATGTAAGCATCAATTTCAGTTTCTGCAAAAAACGTTTGCTTTCCGTAGATGTTGAAGCAAGGGCGCCTGCGCCAGAGGGAGGGGGGGGCAGCCAGGACGATGACACCCCTTGCCCCTCGTAAAATTGAGCATTTTCTTCGTTTTCCTATTTTCAACTTTTTCTTGGCACTGTGCCCCTGCTGCTCTCTTCGTGTACAGGCTTCCCTGTGTTGCAGCTAGTTACTTTTCAAAATAATTTCCAATAGATTTTGAATTAGCTGCCTTATAGGGGTGAGAGCCCCTAAACACAGCTACTCACCCCTAATGGCTGCATGTATCAGTAAGATTTTGGAATAATTAAATAATTAATTCTAATCATGTTAAAGGAACAACATTCACATCTTCTTAGGGTTAAGTGTCTGTTTTCCACTTGTAGATTAACTGAGAAGAAAAATTGGAGTTTTAAAAAGTTTTCATAACTATGGAGAAGGAAAAGCTCCTTAGCGGGGCAAGGTAATTTCATGCTTTTTTAATAAAGATTGATGGATTATGGTTTACAAAAGTCAGGATTGTGGTTTCTTATCTCTTCTATTCTAAGAACTGTAAAATAGTTTTCCTTTTTTTTTCTGT
Organism: Rhopilema esculentum; assembly: GCF_057945365.1. Taxonomy (NCBI): domain Eukaryota; kingdom Metazoa; phylum Cnidaria; class Scyphozoa; order Rhizostomeae; family Rhizostomatidae; genus Rhopilema; species Rhopilema esculentum. The sequence continues at coordinate 8,852,514 of NC_142822.1, read as the reverse complement.
AGATTTCCTCTTTCTCATTCATGCAATTTAAAGAAAAACGAATGATTTGATTTTTCACATAACTTTAAACATGGAAATCATGCAAACTATTTTGACTTGATTCTCACTTCAGAAACAAGTTAAAGCAAAATGCCAGCTAGTTAAAAGTCCTGAGGCATCTACATAGGCCACCTGAGTGGAAAATCTTACGCTGCACAGGCGTATTTCACCTTTTTTTGCTGTTGGCATATTTTGATTTCCATTGTCACGTGCTACGTAAAACTGCACACGCTGACTAATTACAGCAGGGCCCGCGCCACAGGGGGGCCGGGGTGGCCATGGCCCCCACTTTTTTGTAAAGAAAGTAATTTTAGAGCTGCATTAAAAGGAAGAAGAAGCATTGAACCCCTTCTTTTTATAGCCTTGCCCCCAACTTTCAAATTCGTGGCACGGGCCCTGTACAGGCGAATCTTTCCAGCACAGCGTAGTCTAAAAGGAAAGTTACGTTGTGAATAAAGCGATACACGGTATGATACGCGTTATTGTATTGCAGGGATAGTGTGGTAGAGGAAACCACAGATGATGATCAACATGAGACGCCTGAAGAGTACAAATCAAGATGGAGGACAATTAGAATCACTTACTTAACTCAGGCACTCAGTGCAATGGGTAAATTAAATTGAATCGAATTATTTTATTACAAGTTGAAGTGTTGTTGTTGTACACCATGTCAGTATTGCTACCATTATACATACATTTAATCCTTGTATAATATTGTAAGAAAACCTTTCCTTGAAATAATTGAAAAAAAATCTATTTTGAAGTGAAACTATTTTTCAATCAACCTTTGCATTTTGCTTTATAAATGATAGATGGTGCTTTTATTCAGAGATAATGGTATCACTTCAAAGATGGATTGGCACGGGCGGGAGGGGGTGGTATGTCTCAGGAAAAAGATCGTTAAACTTCGGAGGCACATGCCCCAGTTATAACGTCCCTGCATTTAGGTTTCTTGCATGCATGTAATTAGACACATATTCTCAATTATATAATCCTTAACGGCACATTATTTTTAGATCTTCCGTCTTATCTTTTCACAATTATTTCAACTACATTTCTACTTTTTTAGAATTTGAAATCATTTTACCATCAATTTGGCCTTATCTGCAAAAGGTAATCTTCCTCATTTTTCCCCAATCTATTGTATTTTATCAAAGAGATAACTGCAAAGGGGCCTGATTCAATGTGTGCAGCCTGTTTTAACTTATAATTTGTTATCAAGCTTAGCTTGACTTAATTAAATTAAAATATTTGGTCGTTGTAATATTTTCTCTATATTGGGTGCCAGAGTCTTTTGCAATAAATGCGAATGTCCTTTGCAAGAATCTCGTCGCACCCCCCCCCCCCTCTTTCTCACAGCATAAAGGTACTTTGATACGCCAACGATACCCTGGGTGTCAGAGCCACAGAGAATCAAATGATGAAGAACGGAGCGAAGGAGAATGGGAGGAGAACGAAGATTCCATAGAAGTTTCGTCTCTCCTTTCCTCTCCCGTTCTCCTTCGCAATTCCTATCCCCATTCTTCATTCTTTGATTCTCTCTGGCTTTAACACCCAGAATACGCCAACGAATGCATGTTCAATCTAGGACGTAGTACGTAGAAATGTAACGTACAGTGGATTGAAGGACGTGGCATAGAGGACTTAGATGGTCCGACGTATCCTAAAATATGAATGCATTTAAACAAAATTCTGCTTCAATTTTGTAGGTTGACCAAGACGTCAATGCTCAGTTTCTGGGTTTGGTAGTTAGTGGTTACAGCATTTTTCAGATTATTGGTGCCATTTTGTTTGGTGCTTGGTGCAGGTACCGTCCAGCTATCGAGCCATTGTTGGCAAGCGCTTCGCTTCGCTTTATTGGGCATTTCTTGTACCTGTGTGCTGAAAACTATCCTGGTTTTGATGGAAAAATGTTGATTTTGTTGGCAAGGCTCATTGTTGGTTTTTCAGCAGGTAAAAGCTACTTCACTTATATTTGCATTTGATCGTTAAATTATTTTTATTATAGGTTTTTAATCTGAGATTTGATCTTAAAGTAGGTTAGCGATTTGGTATTTGCACTATCATTAATTTCATCCCTACGCGAACCAACATTAGAGTTCTTTACTGATGACGTCATAGTAATCTTTTTTTAGAATTTTTAATTTGATCCTATGGCCTGAAAGAGCATTATTAAAAACCTCTAAATGTGCAAAATCAGTCAAATGAGTTATGAATTGGCTGAGATATGGCCACATGTGTATTGGCTCTTTCCCCATCAAACCTCTGTATTTTGGTGATTCGTTAGCAAACTTCAAATCTTTCATCGGTAATATCCCAACCGATTTTAGACATAGTTGGCCAATATTTGAAAGTATTTCGTGGTGATCTTTTATGTAATGTGGCCAAAATTCAAAAATTCTAAAAATAGGTTTTAGTGAAGTCAGAACTCTATTAGTGTTGGTGTATCATTGCGCAGCATTCAATGGAAGGCCAAGCGTCACAAAAAATCAGCTTTAAACCACCATCCTCCCACCCCGCCCTTTCTTCCCCATCTGATGTTTGGATAGACATCACAATTTATTTTGCCAGGAGATGTAGCTGTTTGTCGTACTGTGGCTTCCCAGTCAACTGCGAAAAACGAGAAGAACAATGCATTGAAAGTCCTGGTTGCATTGGAACAATTTGGAGCTGCAATGGGTCCAGGTGGGTAGATCATACTTCTCTTTGACTGTTTTAGGTTGCGTTACCGAATTTGAAAAGTCATTTGAAAGAAGTTTCTCTAAGTTAGATCAGACTGATCGTATTTGTTAATCCTGTCAGGTCCACTGCACGTAACGATGCAGTATCTAAGGATCACATGTGTTGCGTAAATTTGCCTAGAGACTCAGCGGCTATTGCCCCCCCCCCCTCTATTCTGAATAATGGCTGGATTTCTTGGGAAGGGGGAGTTTAAAATTAGTTTTTATCAATGACAAACCTTTTCAGCACACAGCAAGTTAAAACATTAATCGTTAAGAAACTAATGGACCAACCAAGGAGCTGTCTATTGAGTGTGATGCAAAAGTATTTTTAATGTCATATTTTTGTTGTTGTTAATGCTTTAAGCTTGACCACAATTATTACTTTTTGCTTCGTTGGAGATTTCTTCGATATTTGCCCAAATAATGAAGATAGTTCACGAAAGATCATTTATGCCGAAAGCTGAATGCTTTTTTTGCCAAGCACTCATGACATCGTGAATCATGAAAGCATAAATGCATTATATGTGAAATATGTAACACTACCTACAAAAAACAATTTTTGCGTTTTCAGAAAAGTTAGTTTTTTGCCATCTAAGTTTTTGGCCATCGCCAAGTTGAAACGCCATCAAAAGTATTTTCTGAGGAACAGCATAGGAACTTTTCATGAGGTTCTTTTCAAACTTGTCGGCAAATAGGCCTTAGACACCTACCTTATGAGCAAAACAGCTAGTGACAGCCCTCTCCTCAATTATTTTAGGTGGGTATTCAAAATTTGTATTGCTTTAAAGAAAGCAGTCTACGTATCTGTTCTTTATGCCGGCGCGCAACTGCGAGGAGTCATGGGGGTCTAGCCCCCTACAATTTTTCTCTAAAGCGGATAAGTACCCTCTTTCTTGAAAAATTGCTTGAATATTTGGTTATCACGCTAAAAAGGAAGGTCATAAATGACACATGTAATTGACCTCGCAGAAATACAGAAAAATGATTTGGTCTGACTTTCATGCACTTGTTTGGTCATAAGTCATCATGTTGCAGTAATAGTCTATCTTCAAGCCCCAACTCTACAGCGTGTTTTATGATACGCTGCGCACTGGCTTTGAAGAAGGATGGTTCTGGGACTCAAAAACCAAAATAAAGGCACAATACATTGAACGGAATAGGGCCTCTACGACCACTGGTAAAAAAGTTACAAGAAAGAAACCAAGACATTTTTCAAGCCTGTCATATAGTTGACAGGGTCATAGAGAACCTTTGCATGAAACGAGCGAATGTAGAGAAATATTCGCGGACTGGTATTAGCAAGCAGTAAAGATGGCACAATGAGTTGATGTTCAGCTGTTCCATTCCTTGTCGGTATTACAAATCAACTGAAATCAAGACTTGGGGACAGAACCAGCTGAAGTCAATGCTCGTGGAACTGTTACACCTCCTCCCATCTGTAGTGCGAAGCAAAGAATTCAATAATAACATGTTAAAGAGCAAAATGTCTTCGGATATGGAAAATGATGGGCTGCTTTTCAAAAGTGAGCTGGCACTGGGAAAAGAAGATGGCAGCAGGGCCGACGAGAGGGGGCAAGAGGGGTGAATTGCCCTGGGCCTCGAGGTCTAGGGGGCCTCATAAAGTCATGGATTCTGTTTTAAAATGGAATTTATCAAAAGTAACAAAATTACACTTAAAAAGTAAAACATTTTAAATTGATGAATGTAAGGGTGTGGTCAGAAATATTTTTGCTCGCTTCGCTTGCAGGAGGTCTCCTCTTTTCCAAATTCTCTTTTGGGCCTCCTAAAGCTTTCAGCGGCTCTGGATGGCAGACAGAAAGAAGAAGTCCGCTGAGATTGGAGAAAATAGACGAAGCCATGTACATAGTTAACATGAAAAGGAATAAAATACAGACTCATACATCACAATTTTTTCTCTTTTGATCAGTTTTCCTTGATGGCGTACAATATTTACAGGTTTAGTAACAGCTCATATTTTCAGAAACTACGTTAAGCAACGCAGACCAAACTTCTAAATACTTTTAAACAGCGTCTATTAGGGAATGGTATATGCTATTAATATAATAGAAATTTCACTTAGGCAACGAAGTTGTTATTGCTGCAATTTGACAGGTGTTTTAGTTTTCATTCAAGATACGGGATAAATATATATATTGAATTAGGAGCTTTCGATTTAAACAGCCTCAGCCCAATCGAGGCGAGAAAGCTAATTTCGAACTTTTTCCTTTTTCAGCTTTGCAAGCTGTAGCCGTACCCCTGCTTGGCAAAGGACTACATTATTCATTTGTGAATATTGACATTTTCAACATTGCTGGATGGATCGGAATAGTGACGACAGTTTTCAGAATATTCATCACTCTTATCTGGTTCAAAGAACACAACATTGATGTGAAAGACAGCACAGGCAATATCTCATATCCTTTTCCTTGTAATATCATGCAGTATATTACAAAATCTTAAGATATTTCATATTCCTCATTCCTTTTCCGAATGAATTTTTTTAAAGAGTATAACGTGCATTTTAAGTACGCAGTGAATTTTAATTTTTGCAAATGATGAAAGACAAATAGAGAAAAATGATTTCTATATCTTTCGGTTTGTTTCAATCTTTTGTTGGAAAGAGGCTTCTGAATGATGGTGAATCTGTATCCCGTATGCTGTTTTTAAACAAAACTGGTTTAAGCAAGTGGAAACACTACAAAGAGAGTGTATTTCTGCTTCTCGTAGTTATATTTAACTTGAAAAATAATAGGTCTCTACTTGTGTTTATTCAGTTCCAACGTTGGTCACCTGATAATAAGGGTGAAAAAGACAGAAGTCTAGACCAACGGCTTAATCAGCCTGGATGCACTTGCCACAGGTTTCTTATCTTCTTGGTTCGAATCATACATCAAAACTATTCGTTTGTATTTTCATATATACTGTGTTTCAATTCTAGGTGATCTTCCAAAGCCTAACATGCGTGCTGCTTTGGTTACGATAATAGCCTTTTTCATCCTTTATTGTGATGTTTCAATGATTGAAACGTAAGCTGAAGTTTATATTCAACTAAATTTCAATAATAATTTTACCATTCTGGTAGCATAAGCAATGCGTGTACAATTGGTGTTTTTCTAATGAAAGGACTAGTTGCAAAGGGGAACGTGTTGGTCAGTGGCATGGTGGCAGGGGGGCAGGGGGCCATGGCTCCCCTGAATATGGGCGAAAATAGAGACAAGGGGGCGCCGAAATTGTTTGCTTGTAATATTTGGCTAGGAACATCAAAACTGATCGGTAGGTAGAGCACTTCGCTGTAACTTGCTGTGAACAATCTAATTAAAGGTGCGATTCTACAATCGAAGCACGTTGTTGCGTTGCCATGACCCAATCAACATTTGTGTCAAATGTTTTCGTGTTAACTATGTACGTGGGTTCATGTTTAGCAAGCCAACTAACGAAGATTCGCGTATGCCAAAAATGTTTTCTATAAGTTTGCAGTCGGAACGCCAAATAAACCTGAGTGTACGCCGAAGATCTTCGGGCCAAGTACATGAAATGCACCCTGGCAATCAATGCAGCAGCTTCTTGTTCTTTAAATCGATGTGCACTCTGAACCAAAGTCACCCTTTCTTTCTTTCCCCAACGCATCCTCCTCTCCCAATTTTTTTTCTAAAAATCAATAATCAATGTTTTTTCTAGGCATCGTCGCGATGAATTGTCTATTCTGAGCGGTATGGTAATTTGTTAAGTTTTAGTCTAGGAGGTTCCTTTTTTAGCCATTCTAGAAGGCTTGATTCAAAAATTTTCTTGCGCGTTGGGCCCAACCATACCCGGTCCTCCTATGTCACCAAACTTGATTTTTAGCCACTTCCCCCCCCCCCCCCCTTAGATTCAATTTCGTGGCGCCGTCTCTGTCCGATTCAATGGTGGGATTAAATGCTTGAAACTTTCAATTTGTTGAAAGAACTACTATTTAATTACTACTAAAGAATAACAAACTTGAGCCATGTTTGTATATCATACTTAAAAAATATGATGACATTAGGCTGATAAAATCGCCCATAAGCAGTGCGCGTAATGGACTAAGGTTACCTTTAATTAATAATCAAAAGCTAAGGAGCTCAAAACAAAAATTTGCTTTACGTTATTTTACACTGAAGCTGGTATTCTGGATATAATAAACGAGTTAAAGGGGCCGCCAGCCTGTATGAAACATCAGTGTAATTGAATAGTATGTCTTTTGATTAGTTTTTTATGTTTTATCTGCCGTAATTCCTCGAAAATAGGCCAACTCTCGAAAATTAGCCAATTGGTTTATTCCGTCTATTGACAGTGAATCCTACATAACCAAAAAAAAATTCCACGAACACCTGAAAAAATATGATTAATACAATTTTTGATTTTTCATTTAGACAGGTGCATGATCTTAGTAGTTACTAGCATCGAGCACCACTTGTGATACCAGTAAGCAGTCACCGTCTCTTCAAAGTGATATTTTTCGCTATTTCGTGTCATTTATAGTTATACAAAGTTAAATAATAACAAACTACGCAAGATGATTGTGTTTGTTGTATGTGTGTTAATTTGTATTTGTTTTTACCAAGCATTTGAAGATCACTGATCAGAAGGAACACTGAGACCCTTCCCTATCTAACACTGTTCATGGTCCGACATAACTGAATTCAACTGTATTGCAAAATTCTTACTCAGCAGCAAACAAATCATATTTGAATTTCTTTATTTTCTAATAAAATTTCAAGGCAATTGCATAACACTTTCTTATAATTGTTTTATTCTCTTTTATGGAAGATAATGTATTTATTCATTTTATTCAATCATTTGAATGTTTAGTGTTTATTGCTTCTTTTTCGTTCATCCTAGTATGACAAGTCCATTGCTTGCAGACGAGTTTGCCCTGCGAAAAGACGAAGCAGTTCTGTACGCAGGGATAGCCCTGTCTTCATTAAGTATAATCATCTTGGCAGCTTACATCATCATCAGACGTATACAAAACAGGTTCCTCACTTTTAAGTTATTTGCTTATGCCTTAGCCTCATTCTAAAAAGAAAGCTAGTTATATATGGGTGATCGTCAGGGATGTCAAAAGTATTTCAAACTTGAAGGGGCCTAGGGGAGATGTGGCAATAGGTCGCAGAAAAAAAGGGTCCTTTTCCAAGACTTCTTCAAACTAACCTCTTAGGAAAAGCTGGGGGCACGTTCCTCAAGTGATGGCGTCCTATTTTGGATAGAGATTTTGAAATTATCAAGGGCCAAATACCGGAATACCAATCATGCTAGTTGTATGTGCCCCAATTCAGATCAGCCCAGAGCCTCTTTCTTTTCCCTCCTCCTGATCACTCATTCTACAATACTTTATCCTCGAATTCATATGGCTCTGGTACCCAGGGTATTTCCTTAACTTCAAACTCACATCTCAATTGTTTCAAGCTATGGAAGTAAAGTTCTTTATGTCACAGTTGGCTTTCTTGTATTTGTTTCGAAGGCTTAGGTCTGTGTTGTGTGAGCGGGATTGCCCAACCATTATTACTGACATTTCGCAGCTTGATCACAGCACATATTTTACTTAAAAGAAATTTCATATAATTTTAGTATAGGCAACAAAAGCTCAACTGATTTGTATTCATTAATCAGACCTTAATACAAAACATTAAAATAATCTGTTATTTTTCTTAGATTTCGCGAAAGGACCATTCTTTTTGTCGGGTTCGTCGTGTTGCTCCTGGCATTTGTTGTCTTCTTGCCTTGGGGAAGTGAACGCCATAAACTTCAAACGAAAGGTGCGTTCACAGAGTATTAACCTTGTCTACACAAAAACAGGACCAGAATACATTTGAATACTATCAAAGGATCCAATCCAAAACCTATTACAAAACCAGGATCGGACAAAGTTGAGATCCATTAGTGACATGTATTCGCATTTTAAACTTTTTTAGCAACGCTGCATTTAGAGAGAACGTGAAAAACGATTTATCAGAAGCAATATACTCTCAACGGAAAGCACAATTCGCCAAAATGTTTGGAAAAAAAGAATTTCCACTCTGCGTAAAGATCTTTGCTAATAAAGCACATCTGGACCTGAAACGACTGTCTCAGCCCAAAATCAGGAAAAATCTTAACAAGGGGGTTCTGCCCACTGCACTCAGCCCCCCTCCCCCACGAATTACTACTAGGAACGAACAGTTTCTTTATAATAGGAAGGCCACGTATTCACTCTCCTGTAAACAGGGTTAGGTTGGCGCAAAAAGGTTAAACAATCACATTTTTGTACGTCTGTTGTGTCTGGTTATAAAAATATTTCTAGAGAGATTTCTGTTTATTAATTATTTGCTAAATTTTTATCAAATGTTATGCTTGGTGTTCACCTTTCATTGCATTGTTCGTTTTTTTACAAAGAAGTTACTATAATATTAGTATTTCTAACTTATGAAATTACTTACCACTTTAAACAAACATATGCGCTACATTTTACGATATGAATTTTTGGAGCGTTTGTTCTATTCTTTTTCTGTAGATCTAGACAAATTTTGGTTTTTCTTTTCAGAGGTAGTTATTGTTGGAAATGTTCCAAAGATAATACTGTCTCTCGGTTGCCCAATCAAGTACAATTGGTGCAAAACCACGCCCAAGATACACCCAATTCAATTTGCTGTTGGGATATTCCTTGGATTCGTTGGCTTTGTTATGCCCCAGATTATCATCAATCTACTATACTCGAAAATAATTGGACCAAGGAAACAGGTGAGACGGAACTATATTTAGCTTATTCAAGAAAATATTCTTTAAAACACTAACAAACGTGTCTGGCAGCATCAAAATGTATTGGTCAAAGAACCATGCAATTAGCAATAGCAGAAAAGGGCGACTTCCTGAAAAATGGTTTCATATTCATTTTTGAAGACGTTACAGTGCTTCATATTCATTTAGCTTACTTTCATAAAGGATATATACTACAGTTTGGCAATTATTAGGAGGGCACTGTATTTATCGGCTGCATTGTTTAAACTAAATACCGATGACATCATGATATCATATGGTATCATAACGTATTTACTTCAATACATTACTGCGCAAGTCTTCATTTCATACCCTATTATTCAGCCGTTCCTTAAAAATTTAGACCAATATTGAATGATAGCGTGCAGTATCGTGTAAACGGGCCCTTGCATTGATAGAAGAAAAATTTCAGGTATCACTTCAGAGACCCTTTTCCTTACAAAATTACAAAGTTTCTCATCTCATATCAATTGTTTTATTTTTAATTAGGGTTTGTACATGGCCTTCTTCAGCTGTGCTGGCTCACTTGGAGATTTTGCCGGACCACTGGTAACGACTTCATTGTATGCACATTTTGGACCCAGAGGATTGTTTCTTTGTGCAGCGATTGTAAACTTAATTACTGCTACGATGATTGCAGGTTTTCAAACAATATTAGTTCCATTCGAAGAATATATCAAAGTACCTATCGCTGATGAATGATAATTTTAGTATATAAAACAATATCATTGGGTTATTTTTTTTTAGAGTCCAAATCATGCACTGTCTATGTAAAGATTTGACTTACCTGAGTCTCAAAAATGTCAAACTTTGAAAGCTAATTATTTTTGGGCTATTTTTCAGGAAAACCAGATCTAAAAGGCAAATATTGTTTTCCATCTACTTTTTTTGGAACGTTTTCTGAACTCTGTATAAAATGCGGATGACCATCCTACACGGTCTGAAGTTTCATCTTGAACATATGTATTACATTTGTCTTTTTGTTGTAAGTCTAAAATATTCTTAGGTTAGAACGTATGGAAAAAATCTGCAAACATTGCTAAATATTTAAGCTTATACAACCAGGGGCGAATCTCCACTATGAAGCTTAGATGCCCGACGAAAGGGCGTGTCATGCTAGATGAAAGGGCGTGTCATGATTGAACATCCTTGTTAGGGCACATCGCCTCAAGGGTTGAAAACATCGGTGACCCCGAAACAGGGTCACTAAGTATGTCACTAAGTATAATACCCCTTATTTCATTTGGCCTTTTTTCTTGCAGTTGTCATTTTAGTAATACAACAATACATTATTACATGGTGATAATTGTCATTTTGCTATCGACTGTTTTCAGAAGAAAATCTCCTTTGACCCCAAGAAAGAATCATCACGTTACTTTTCAGATTTTTTACATTTTCCGACCCTCCCCCCACTTACTAGGACCCCCCGCTCATTTATTATTTGAAAAATTTCTGTGCAACACCCCCCCCCCCCCCCTCCCATCTATCAAGACCCTCCCTTTTTTAAGGACCTTAGAGTACGCAGACAACAATGTTTCAACAAAAAAGAGCTTCAGCTGCATTTTCTGAGTTTCATTTTCAATTTTCGGTTGCTCCGGAAGCAATTTCAACATTTTTAGACACCCAAGCACAAAGTACGTATCTCTAAATTCACCATAACAAAATCCCTCAAGCAAATAAAAGCTTTTTTTGGAAATATTTTACAGGTAGACCTATCATCAAAGCTCAATTTTCGTGTTTTCATAATCATGGATACTGTTCAGAAATAGAAGGCATTCGAAAGTTTTTTGCGATTCATTTCTTACTTACAATTCCTCGATAAATTTTCTATAATTTCCCGCTTGAACTGTCGGCTTAAACTTTCTGTTACTTGTTACAGCTATTTGAAATTTTTTAGTTACAAAACTTTGGCGGCTGTACGGCCATTATTTGGTGAGGGGTGCAATAATATAAGTGAATTTTGGAGCATATCTCCTTATGAATATATGATGAAAGTTTGATACATTTGGAAAAGAAAATGTTGCTTGATTTTTCTCAACAACTTATTTCGAGATGGCATATCCTTCATGCTTTGATTTATGATGCTTCTAAAATTGTCAGTGTTCCATGGGCTCCAACGCATGATGAAAAGTGGGGGAGGAGGGACAAGGGAAAATTTAGCAATCATAACAAAAGATTTTGAAAAAGATCTCGTGTTTTGCAAAAAGTGGGGGGAGGGCATGCCCTGTGTTCATTTTCTCCTTGCATCAAACCAATTTTCTCTCCGTCTATACTTTCGCTGTCGATCAATACTTCAGACTCTACGTCCGCATTTCGAGGCGAAGATAAAAATGTGCACGTCGAGCTCGAGACGAAAGCGCTGATCAGTGGACGAAAGACAGAAATGTATACATGTTGCTGTTGCTTGCCTCGTTTCTGTTTTGTTTTCCCAACTGGGCGGAGATTTTAAAGAAGGTTGGGGGGGGGAGACCATAAATTCAAAAACCAAGCTAGGGTAAAAAGTAGCAATAAAAGTGCGACCTAAAGAAAATTTCCCGATTTGCCCGATAGACATACTGGCAGCCATAAATTTTCCCGGCAAAATCTGCTTCTTTGAAGATTGGGGGGGGATGCAGCACCCCCCATACCCCCAGTAGTTTCGCACCTGTATGCAAAAAAATTTTCTTCAGATTGGGACATAATCTCTCAGCTTTTTCTTCCTAACATTTCTTAAAATTTCAGTAAATCAAAACTCCTTGCAGGCTCCCAATAATTTTATGAAGTGATGCCTAATCTGGACATTTACCGCCAAGCCCGAAATTGCATAAGTACTGATAAAAAAATGAACAAATACCCACATTGATAACTTTTGACAGAACCATGTACGTTTTAGGGTTTGTGGCTATATATTTGCACACCATTGCCAAGCCATGGTAATTCATAATGGGATTTATTGCATGCTTTCACTGACGGTCGCTGAATACATTGTTACGTAAATTATATGGCTAGAAACAATTCTCCCTGTTAGTGCTTTTTTGTTCTACCATCGCATTGCTACTGTCAAAAGAGACGGTTCCTGTCTTGAGGATGGTATCGGTAAGTCTGTTTATTGAAAATATTGTTAACTCTATCAAACGATTTTGTATTTGCAAACTCTCGACTTAAATGTTCATTTTGCAGCACGGTAATCTATTAGACCTTCATAGAAGCATTAATCAAGGCCACTCACAGCAAATTCTTTGCGCGAAGGCAGTAGTCGAACAAAGATAAGGGTTTCAAAATACAAATCAACGCCCAAAACCTCGTTAAATGGAATTACTGCAAAGAATATAAGCAGTTACTCATCAAGAATGTTGCGGAGGTGAACCCTTCTGTAACCGTTTTTGGAAGAAGTTACACAATGTTCAAAACTTTGGGAAAGCAACGCAGATTAACCAGTTAATTTCAAACTTGCATTGTCAGGGAACGTTTCAGTTCCAATTATTTTTGTGTGTCAGACGAAAAAGCTTTAAGTAGTAGGTTGTGAAATGTTTGCTTTTTCAAAGCCATTTACCTTGTACTACACGCATTTTTATAAGAAACAGGTTATAAGAAACGGTAGGCTCAAATTTCGAAGTTAAGGAACAACCCTACCCAAATTTTGAAAAGCTAAGAAACTTTTATAATTTTCAGTTTCAATTTTCCGAGTTGACACTTTAAACAGTCTTGACATTGAATGTCACTGTATATTGCGACACTATACTTGACATGCAGTTTGCATTCATTCTCAGTAAATTGCACACTCAAGAAGGTTCCATTTAAAAACTGTTTTTGACTTCAACTTAACATTGAGCTTAACTGTTTATAGATCTCAACAGAGTTGGCATTCTAGAAAAACAAAATTTCTCGATCACTTTGTTAGTTTATCTCTGAATGTGAGTGAACTATTTACTTTACCTTGGAAGCACGTTTGAAAATTCATTACCTAAGAAATTTAAGAAATATGTAAGAAACTGTTGATAACAAAATGGCCAGAAAATTTAAGAAACTGCCTACCAGCACCAGACTTTACTTTCTTATAAAAAAATACGTGCAGTGAGATTTTTAATTAAAATTGAATTGAATTTGTTTTTCTTATTATTACCAGCTAACAGTGGCGTGTTGGCAGGGGGCAAGAGGGAAATTCCCCCCCCCCCCCGGCTGATCAAATATCAGTGCGCCGAAATGAAATTTCACGTAGAAAGGCCGTCCAAGCCAAATAGCTAGCAAGCAACGACAATTTACATAAAAGAACCCAACAATACTTAAGGCGGCCATTGTATAACAATCCACGATAAGGCCTTCGAAGATTACAAGAATCACCTTGCAACACACCACCTCTTCTTTCTTACTAACTTTAATGCGCTTAACAACGATCGTCAAACACCATCTCAAGATCCCATGCTAAATCTAAATTATTTTTGTACAAATTAGATACCAGGAGCCTACTGAGGGGGGGGGGAATTGCGGGGTGCTTTTGAGGAGCCCGCCGATAATTTTGGGTTTGGCAATAAAAGTTCAGATTTGGTACCACTTCATAAAATTTTTGGGAGCCTGCAAGGAGTTTCGATTCACTAAAATTTTAAGAAATGTTAGGAAGAAAAGGCTGAGAGATTATGTCCCAATCTGAAGAAAATTATATTGCATAAGCTTAAATATTTAACAACGACGCCAAAAAATCGACTAAAAAATCTTCTGTAGAAGATTTCCAAAAAGCTTAGAGATATAGCGTGATCTGGCTGCATTTTTAGCCTCGAAGCTTCAAAAAAAATCAGCGAGCTGCTGTCATATTATAGAAATTCCCTTTCAAAGATCTCCAGCTTAGCAAAAGTTGACCGAAGAACTCTCCAAGAACTGTTTTTGTTCAGGGACGGCGCCACGTGGGGGCATTTGGTGTGGCTGAAGCTCCCTTGCTTTTTAAGAGATGAAAATTTTGACCATCTCTTTTATTATTTTAAAAACAGAGTATAAAAAAAAAGAGAACAAACAGTTTATATACTGCTTCATTATTTTAATCTAATTACTAACTTATTTAGGTATATTTTTACTATTTCTCTATTATTTGCATCAATTCAATAGATAACTTTTTCTATCACTGCATTGTCCGCATTTTGGATGTGTAAACATGGCCTACTGAAAATACTTGAAACAAAAAAATTATTCTGTTCAAGAATCAAAATTCTCTCAACCAATGCAGCAGCTTCTTGTTATTCACATCGATGTGCACTCTGAACCAAATTTGACCCTTTTCTTCTTCCCCAACGTCTGTCAAAAGAGTTTTAACATTACTCCTCCCCTCCCAAATTTCCATTTTCCATAACTCAATTTATTTTAACTCAATTCGCGCGCTCGATTTATTACCAAAAAGGTGGCGGCGATCAACAGCAGACTCATGATTTCACGGAGACTCAAGCTCTTGCTTCCGTTATGTCTATGTTCGAGATGGAATCAAATGATTGTGAAAGATATTTTCATTGTGAAATAGCTGTAAACAAGTTAAAACCTTTGCACTTAAATATTGAGCATACCTATATGCATAAAAACAAACCAACATGCGAGGGGAAGGTATAGATAGCTGTGAGCCTATGCAATCAAATCAACTTGATAGGATATGTGGCAACATATAATTTTTTGCCTTGCTCTTTATATGACCTTAGGCCAGCGCCAGTGTTCCACAAACAGGGTTCGTTTCTGACAAGATCTATGAAACACTCGGTGTCCAACTCGATGCTTCCCCCTACAGCCTAGTCGATATCGACGTAAGCAGTTGGATCATTACTTAAACTGGTATCTTCTTGAGTGAATAATGTTTCATTCGCAAAATTCTCTGCGCTTAGACCAGCAGGATTGGCTGCGAGAAGAAGCTGCGCCATTCTTATTTACGACGCCATGTTGACTGTCATCTGAAAACTTTTTATTGTTTTTGTGTTGGACAGACTCATCTTGGCGCGGTTTTCAAGGATTTTGATTGGCTAGAGATAATCCTGTCAGGTGATCGATCACAAAAAGTAAAATGGACTTCTATTTTTTTGTGCGAACTCGCGCTTCAACTGAGCGCATAAAAACATCGTTGCACGCATGCACATTCATGTAAGCGATCGCAAAAAGACAAAAATCACTGAGTGGGAATCAGCCTTCATAAAAGTTAGGTGTAGAATTGTATTTCTTTAATGACATATTGAATAAAAAGAGCCCCCCATTATCAATGTCATTGGCATGAAATGATGAGATAATTTGTTATATTTGTGCAATTTAGTATGTTCATGTTTTGAGTGAATTTGGTAAATGTTTACTTGGACGTGTTTTTCGAGAAGGACAAGGTTTTTCAACGAGCAACTTTGCACTAACCAATCAGAAGTTTTCCTCCGAAAATGAAACGTTGACATTGGCAGTGAATTTCAAATTGATGGAATTTGCATGCGTCAATTTTGTATCATGTTTATGCGAAGACTACGTTAGCTTTCCGTAGATGTTGCAGCTATTTACTTTTCAAAATATTGTCCGATAGATTTTGAATTAGGTGCTTTATGGGAACTATAACCTCCCTGAACTACATTGTCTATGCTAAAGGGTCTGTTTCCTCAATTTGTAGATAAACTGAAAAGAAAAATTTGGAAAAGAATGGGATTTGATGGCTCAAATATGGAGAAGAAAATGCTCCTTAACAAGACAAGGTAATTTGACAAATTTAAATGGAAATTTATGGATTATGGTTCACAAAAATTGGCATTGTGATTTCTAACCTCTTCTTTTCTACAAACTGTAAAATAGTTTTTCTTTTGCCCATCCCCTTTTCAGAAAAACAAATGATTTTATTTTTCACATAACTTTGAACATGAAAATCACGCAAATACCACTGCTTTTTAAACAAAAAAATGTTGACCTGACTTACACCTCAGAAACAAGTTAGAGAAAATTGTCTGCTAGTTAAAAAGCCCGCGGCATCTATATAGGCCACCTGAGTGGAAAGTCTTACGCTGCACAGGCGCATTTCACCTTTTTGCTATTGGCTTGTTTTGATTTTCATTGTCACGTGCTACGTGAAACTGGGTGAAATGTATTGCAGGGACAGTGTGGGAAACGAAACAAAACATGATGATCAACACGAGACGCCTGCTGATTACGAATCAAGATGGAGGACAATCAGAATCGTTTACTTAACTATGGCACTCTCTGCAATGGGTAAATTAAATTGAATTGAATTTTATTTTTCAAGTTGAAGTATTTATGGTGTACCCCAATACAGTACTGATTCCACTATACATACATTAAGTCCTTGTAAAATATTGTTCGAAAACCTCTGCTTGAAATTTTTGAAAAAAGCTATATGTTTTCAAATCTGTATTTTTGATCTGTTAGTTGGTAATATTTGCCTATTTTCGATCAACTGTTGCATTTTGCTTAAAAATGATATATGACGTTTCTATTCAGAGATATTGTAATCACTACAAAGATTGATTGACACGGGCGGGAAAGGGTGCTATGTCTCAGAAAAAAGATCGCTGAAATTCGTAGGCACATGTCCCGGTTGAAACGTCCCTGCATTTAGGTTTCTTGCATGCATGTAATTAGACACATGTTCACAATAATATAATCCTCAACAGCACATTAATTTTGAATCTTCCATCTTATCCTTGCACAAATATTTCAACTATATTTCTCCTTATTTAGAATTTTCAATCATTTTACCATCAGTTTGGCCTTATCTGCAAAAGGTAAATTTCCTCATTTTTCCATAATCTATTGCATTAGTTTCTACATAGTGGGTGCCCGAGTCCCAATAATTTAGTTTTAAAAATATGTGAAATTTTTATCAAGTTAGTGTATTTCTTAGGGCTTTGGTAAGGCGCATTAAATGATTATTTAGGGGCTAAGCCATCCAGTCTCTCCCTTCGATGGTACTCATAATATGTCATATTTTCACAATTCCTCTGGCCATCAACGATTGATAGTAATGTCCCAGATTTTCGAATTTACAAAGTTATTCAACAATAGAGGCCAACGTCTTTCGCATCGCTCTCACCACAACTCCCCTCCCCCCCCCCCATTCGCAAAAGGTAAATTTCCTGTGATACGCCAACGATACCCTGGGCGTCAGAGCCTCAAACTGTCAAATGATGAAGAAGAGGGGAAAGGAATTTGCGAAGGAGGATGGGAAAGTAACGATGATTCCATAGCCTCCGCCACCAAGGATACGCCAACGAATGCATGTTCAATCTAGGACGTAGTACGTAGAATGTAACATACAGTGGATTGTAGGACGTGGCATACTGGACTTAGATTGTACAACGTATCATAAATTATGAATGCATTTAAACAAATATCTGCTTCAATTTTGTAGGTTGACCAAGAAGTCAATGCTCAGTTTCTGGGTTTGGTAGTTAGTGGTTACAGCATTTTTCAGGTTATTGGTGCCATTATGTTTGGTGCTTGGTGCCAGTACCGTCCAGCTATCAAGCCACTGTTGGCAAGCGCTTCTCTTCGCTTTATTGGGAATGTCTTATACGTATGTGCAGAAAACTTTCCTGGTTTTGATGGGAAAATGCTGATACTATTTGCAAGGCTCATTGTTGGTTTTTCAGCAGGTAAAATTCAACCTCGATCATATCTTTGTTATTTCTGATCTGAGAATTTATCTGTAGTAGAACAGCAAATTGGTAGTTACTTTGTCAATATTTTGATTCAAATGCTAACCTACACTTATTGCAGGTATACTACTGCGCAGCATTTAATAGAATGCCATTGAAGATCACACCCAACAAAAATTCAGCTTCAATCTTGCCCATCTGATGTTCCTTCGATAAACACCACTACCGTAAATCCTCAAATTAGCCTTGGGGGCTTATATATTTTTTATATTTTTGGATGGGGGCTTATTCGAGGGGGGCTTATACAAGGGGGGAGGGCTTATAAAATCCTTGTTAACATTTAGAAGACATTACCAAAAGACCTCGTTTATTTTAGTAGGAATTTCTTTATGAGAATTCAATTGAATGCTACCAAAAGTGTGAATTTGCTGTGGTAATTCAATAAAACGCCAACCTCAGTTGGCAAAAAACATCAAATTGAGGGGTCCAATTCGAGAATTTACGGTAGCAGTGGGGGCTTATTCGAGGGGGGGGGGGGCTTATTGACAATTTGTAATTCTAGGGTGGGGGTTTAATCGAGGGGGGCTTTTTCGAGGGGGGGAGGCAATTCGAGGATTTACGAGTATGTATTTTCCCAGGAGATATAGCTGTTTGTCGCGCTGTGACATCCCAGTCAACTGCAAAAAACGAGAAGAACAATGCATTGAAAGTCATGGTTGCAGTGAAAGAATTTGGAGCTGCAATGGGTCCAGGTGGGTTTCTCTGTGAATGTTATTTTTAGATCTACCGAATTTTGAAGCTAATTTCAAATGAAATCCTCTAAGCTGAATCAAACATCGCTTTATTCCACTCATCAGAATATTAAGCTTTTTAAGGGGACTTTTTAATGATTGGCTTTCTATACGCTGGGTACCAGAGCCTAATAATAAGGATAAAGTATTGTAGACAGCTGCACTGGCAAAGGAGTGGATGCGGAGAAGGGAAAGGAATTCCAATCCTTGCTCAAACAATTTTTCTGTGACTTGTTTTTATTTCTGAGATATTCTATTTCTGAATATGTGAGACGCTGGTACCAATGGTAGTTTTGCTCGCTCAGCCAAGTAAGATATCAAGCGTTAGTGATGACTTCACCGCCCTATAAATACTACGGAGACCGAACGGCTAAATGCTTTTAAACAACATCTACTAGGGAATGGTATATGCTATTAATATACGAAAGCATTCCAATTAGGCGACGAAGTTGTTGTTTCTGCGATTTGACAGGGATCTAGATTGGATAAAACTAGGAACAAAATCCTTTTTGCGCTTTCGATTTAATCAAGGCAAGAAAGCTAATTACCGAGCTTCTCATTTTTCAGCTCTACAAGCTGTAGCCGTACCCCTGCTGGGTAAAGGCCTACATTATTCGTTTGTGAATATTGACATTTTCAACATTGCTGGATGGATCGGAATAGTGATGGCAGTTTTCAGAATAATCATCACTGTTATCTGGTTCAAAGAACACAACATTGATGTAAAAGATAACACAGGCAATATCTCATATCCTTTTCCTTTTCATATCACGCAGTATAATATATCTAGCTACTCACAAATATATAAAGTAGGTAAGAATGCTCGCATGGCATAAAGGGCCCATTTTTATCACGCAATGAATTTTTGTAAATCGTGAAAACAAATGAAGAAATAGACCATAAATGTTTTGCTTTGTTTCAATCATTTATTGAAAAAGGGACTTCTGAGTTTAGTAAAGATAAATCTTATTGAAGGTAAATCTTATTTCTGTACACTTTCTTAAAACAAAACTGATTTAAGGAAGTGGGATCGCTAAAAAGAGTGTGTATCTCTGTATCGCGTAGTTGTATTTAACAGGGTAAAAAATTCTGTGTTTCAATTCTAGGTGATCTTCCAAAGCCGAACCTGCGTGCTGCTTTGGTTACAACAATCGTCTTTTTTGTCCTTTATTGTGATGTTTCGATTATTGAAACGTAAGCTGAAGTTAATATCCAACTAATTAAAATTTCAATTTTACCATTCTGGTATCATAAGAAATGGGTGTACAAGCGTTGTGACAAAGTCAAAGAAAGACAAAAAGATCGTGAGAGAGGGTGGGTCATATAAGAAAAATAGATGCGAATTGACGGTGCAGGGAAAAGGGGGCTAGAAAATGAATAAGAGGTTCGGGTGCCAAAATTAATGTAGAGGTCAGTAAAAGATGCAAAAAAGGACAAGAGTAGAGAAAACCATTTGCATGTGAGAAGCAAACTCCATCTATTCACATAGATTGGAAAGTATTCCATCAATGTAAACGGCTTCCAAAACTACCTTATTCGCCCAATGTTGTTCAAATTTTCGTCACTTTTGTAAGATGCATTCAAGATATGCTGATCTTTGGCCAAATCTCAATTTGTTGCCTTTTTCTCTTGTTTAAAACACTGCAAGTTCTATTTCTGTAACCGTGTTTTGATCGATGGTCGATTTTGATGTAACCGTTTCATCCTGTTCAATAGCACCCCAGCAGTGCGTCTTACAAAAGAGGTACAAAATTTGATTGATAAGATTTTGATATTTCTTAAAATTGGGGGCATAATCTTAGTAGATATAAGCTAACACAACATAAGATACCTGTGATATTTTTTGGTATTTCGTGTCATTTATAATTATACAGAGTTAAGGTGGTTGCCCCCCCCCCACAATATTTTGGTCAAAAGACAATGACCTTTTGTTCTAAACCCATGGGGGCAATGTGAAGTCATCCATCTTCCATCCGCTCCTGATTGTGTGTGTGATATTGTGTTAATTTGTATTTGTTTTTAGTTTTATCAAGGAATACTGAGACCCTGCTGTCAGGGAATACTGAGACCCTTTGCTACATAACACTGTTTATATAGGTCTTATTTTACTGAATTTCACTGTATTGTATAATTCTTACTTAGAAGTAAAGAAATCATTATTAAGTTTCATTTATCTCCAAAAATTTCACGGCCATTGCATTACACTTAGCTTATAATTGTTTTATTCTCGCTTATGGAAGATAATGCGTGTATTTATTTTATTCAATCATTTGAATATTTAGTGGTCATTGCTTCTTTTTCGATCATCCCCAGTATGACAAGCCCATTGCTCGGAGACGAGTTTGCCCTGCGAAAAGACGAAGCAGTTCTGTACGCAGGGATAACCCTGTCTTCATTAAGTATTATCATCTTGGCAGTTTATATCATCATAAGACGTACACAAAACAGGTTCATATCCTTTAGTTATTGTCTTATTCCTTAACCTCATCATAGGAAAAGCTATTTATATATTACCCTGGGTGCCAGAGCCTTCGAAATTCCTTCCCCCGTTCTTCATCCTTCCCCCGTTCTTCATCCTTCCCCCGCTTTTCATCCTTCTCCCGTTCTTCATCCTTTGACTCTCTGAGGCTCTGGCACCCAGGGTAGTTATATACGGACTATCATAGGGATGTCAAAAGCATGTCAAACTAGGATGGGCCTATGGGAGAGAGAGTTACAATATTTGGCAAAAAAAGGGTCCGTTCCAAACGTTCTTCAAAGGACCTTTTAAGAAAGGATGGGGAAACCTTCCCTAAGTACTGATGTCCTATTTTGGCTAGGAATTTGAAACATGCCAGTTATACGTTCCCTTATATTTAATGGATATTTATTTCCTAAACTTAGATCACACATTTCATATTTTCTACAAACAAATTGTAAAGATTCCTTAAATCTAGAATCTAAACAATTTTTTAATTCTAACAAAGTGACATACTAAACCAGTTGAAACAAATTTTACTGATGTCTTTCGTTTTTTGTTGGCAACAAGACAAGAAATTGTGCGTTTGGTAAATTGGTTACATAAACTTGTTTCTCTGAAAAATTTTCTTCACAAAAGCTCTTTTTTTGTTTTTTTGTTAAAATACTAAAGTTATGTTTTTGAGCAAGTTTGCCCAAACTTACAACAAATTTTCTAAACTTTTGGTGCTGGCAACAGAAAATCGGCTGCTTATGTCCTTAAACTGACATTTATACACAGATTTGAAATAATTTGCCTTTTTCAGATTCAGCGAAAGGACAATTCTTTTGACCGGGAGTTTCATAACGCTTGTGGCATTTGTTGTCCTTCTGCCTTGGGGAAGTGAGCGCCCTATACTTCAATCGAAAGGTACGTTTACGACAGTGGTAAGACAATATCACCAACATTTTAAGATGTTCAGTTTGTTTTGTTATTTTTGAATTAATTCTTTGTTTGCAAATTAGTTACTATTTCGTTATTGATTGCAAACTTACAAAACTCAAATCTCATTTTATGGTGTACATTTGTGCAATGCTTACTTGCAATTGCTCCTGGATATCTTAGATTCAATTGTGGTTGGAAATTTCTCAAAGATAATATTGTCACCCGGTTGCCCAATCAAGTACCATTGGTGCAAAACCACGCCCAAGATACGCCCAATTCAAATTGCTATTGGGGTTTTCTTTGCGTTTGTTGGCTATGCTATGTCCCGGATTGTCAGTAATCTACTTTATTCAAAAATAATTGGGCCAAGGAAACAGGTGAGACAGCACTATATTTGTCTTATTCAAGAAGGTTATTTTTTATAACACTCTAAAATGTGTCTGGTATCATCAAAATGTATTGGTCAAGGAACCATGCAATCAGCATTAGCAGGGACGGGCCACTTCCAGAAAAAATGACACAGGGGGATCTAGTAATAGAAAGGCATAATGGTACTAATATCGAAATTCAAAAAAGCCCATTTACTATCTGTATCTAAATTCTATCAGATTCTATCGTCCAAATTGATGAGCGTATTTATTTTATATTATATCATATTCATCAACGGCATCATGCTCACTGAATGGCCAATACGCTTTGAAATCGTACCGTTTTTGTCACAATCCTGTACTTCTTTATTCCTTACCGTATTTATCAACGGCTCCATGAATCCTGAAGGATCCTGAAGGCCATTACGTTATGACATCACACCGCTTTCATTTCAATAAGTTAACGAGTTCGTCTTTATTCCATTCGTATTTATCGGCGGCGTCGTGTACACTGAAGGCCAACACGTTATGGCATCACACCGCTTTCATCTCAATAAGTTAACGAGTACGTCTTTATTCCATTCGTATTTATCAGCGGCGTCGTGTACACTGAAGGCCAATACGTCATGGCATCACACCGCTTTCATCTCAATAAGTTAACGAGTTCGTCTTTATTCCATTCATATTTATCAGCGGCGTCGTGTACACTGAAGGCCATCACGTTTTGATATCACACCGCTTTCATCTCAATAAGTTAATACGTCTTTATTCCATTCGTATTTATCAGCCGCGTCGTGTACACTGAAGGCCAACACGTTATGGCATCACACCGCTTTCATCTCAATAAGTTAACGAGTACGTCTTTATTCCATTCGTATTTATCAGCGGCGTCGTGTACACTGAAGGCCAACACGTTATGGCATCACACCGCTTTCATCTCAATAAGTTAACGAGTTCGTCTTTATTCCATTCATATTTATCAGCGGCGTCGTGTACACTGAAGGCCATCACGTTTTGATATCACACCGCTTTCATCTCAATAAGTTAATGTGTACGTCTTTATTCCATTCGTATTTATCAGCCACGTCGAGAACACTGAAGGCCAATACGTTATGATATCACACCGCTTTCATCTCAATAAGTTAATGTGTACGTCTTTATTCCATTCGTATTTATCAGCGGCGTCGAGAACACTGAAGGCCAATACGTTATGATATCACACCGCTTTCATCTCAATAAGTTAACGAGTTCGTCTTTATTCCATTCGTATTTATAGGCGGCGTTGTGTATACTGAAGGCCAATACGTTATGGCATCACACAGCTTTCATCTCAATAAGTTAACGAGAACGTCTTTATTCCATTCGTATTTATCAGCGGCGTCGTGAACACTGAAGGCCAATACGTTATGATATCATACTGTATTCACCTCAATACGTTACTGCGCAAGTCTTCATTACATACCCTATTCTTCAGCCGTTCAGAAGAAAGGCAGACCAATATTGTATGATAGCGTGCAGTATCTTGTAAATTGACCCTTACGTCAAAAGACAAAAAATAGCCCAATTGACCATCTGTATCTAAATTCTATCAGATTCCATCGAAAACAAGATGCTGCTTTTTTCTTATACCATATTGGTGAGCATGTTTCTATATACCATATTCACCAGCAACATCACTGAAAGCCAAAACGCTTTTACATCGTACCGTTCTCATCTCAATCCGCTATCGTGTACATCTCTATTCTATACCGTATTTATCAGCGGCATTGTGTACACTGAAGGCCAATACGATATGATATCACACTGCTTTCACCTCAATACATTATCGTGAACACCTCATTTTTTAACCGTATCCATTAGCAGACCAAAATCCAATACGTTATGATACCGTTACCTACTCACTTGAATACGTTTTCATGAACGTCTTGATTTCACACCTATTTACCAGCGGTAACGCGTAAAGAGAAGACAGCTAATATGTTATTATTTCGCTCAGTATTCGTTCAAATATGTTATCATGCACGTCTCACTGTATCTATCAAATGTATTGTGTAAACAAAAGACCAACCCATAACTTACGATATCATACTGTATTCACTTCCATACGTTACCGCAAAAGTCTTCATTTCTCAACCTCCTTCAGCCGTTCCTTAAAAATTCAGACCAATATTGAATGATAGCGTGCAGTATCGTGCAAAATGGCCCTTGCATTGATAGAAGAAAATGTCAAGAATCACTTTAGAGCTCCTTTTCCTTACAAAATTACAAAGTATCTGAATGATTTAAATTTTTTAACTCATCTCAATTGTCTGATCTTTGATTAGGGTTTGTACATGGCCTTCTTCAGCTGTGCTGGCTCACTTGGAGATTTTGCCGGACCACTGCTAACGACTTCATTGTATGCACATTTTGGACCCAGAGGATTGTTTCTTTGTGCAGCGATTGTAAACTTAATTACTGCTACGATGCTTGCAGGTTTTCAAACAATATTAGTTCCATTCGAAGAATATGTTAAAGTACCTAGCGCTAATGAATGATAATTTTAGTATATAAAACAATATCATTGGGTTATAATTTTTTAGAGTCTAAATCATGCACTGTCTATGTAAAGATTTGACTTACCTGAGTTTTAGAAATGTCAAACTTTGAGAGCTAATTATTTTTGGGCTATTTCTTGGGAAAACCAGAACTAAAAGGCAAATATTGTCTTCCATTACCCTTTTCTGGAACATCAGGGTTTGTACATGGCCTTCTTCAGCTGTGCTGGCTCACTTGGAGATTTTGCCGGACCACTGTTAACGACTTCATTGTATGCACATTTTGGACCCAGAGGATTGTTTCTTTTTGCAGCGATTGTAAACTTGATAACTGCTACGATGCTTGCAGGTTTTCAAACAATATTAGTTCCATTTGAAGAATATGTTCAAAATCTATTGCCGATGAATGATATTTTTTGCATAAAAATTACAATTTGATTGTGTTTATAATTTTTTAGAGTCTAAATTATACACTGTCTATATAAAAGATTTGACTTACCTGAGTCTCAAAAATGTCAGCCTTTGAGAGCTTATTTCTTGAATAAAAAATAACAACAAGTATTTTTGGGCTATTTCTTGAAAAAAGCAGATCCGAAAATGAAACAATTGTCTTTCATTTACCTTACTGGGTTTCAAATGCAATATAACGTTTTATGAAACGATTTCTAAACTGTACATAAAATGCAGATGGCCATCCCACGCGAGCTGAAGTTTCATCTTAAACATATGTATAACATATATCTTGTAAGTCTTAAAGTTGAAAGTCTTAAAACATTCTTAAGTTAGAACGTATGGCAAAAATTGTAAACTAAGTTTTGATGGAAAAAAAGCGATATCTATGAAAATAATCCAGGAATAACAATAGGAAAGAAAATTTATTTATGGACTTTACCCCTTCTTCCTTGTGTGCATCAGTATTTTCTTAAATTTGACTTTTTTGTATTTTCCTGTTTTTAATTTTTGTGAAAAAGGATAGAATTTGGTTTCTTATTGTTTATGGGCACCTGGTTTTTGTTTTCGTTGAAACTTTGTGATGATTCCTTGATTTGATGGACAAAAAATAGCATTCTGATAAAAATCTCAGCTTGAATATTTCACGGCAAGTACCCGGTAAAACCCTTCCTCTATACAGACGTCCTAAAACTACAACCACAAAGGGGTTTGAGCACTTTGATAAAGCTGAAATATATCCTTCTGGAATGACATTTTTATAAAGACTGATAGTGCAACGTTGGCTGACAAATCTTCCCAGAGCCAACACTCTTCAACTTTGAAAGCCACAAATTAAGACATAAGAATGTGTGTCTAAGAATGGTATATATGGGTCTTTGTTCCCCTTCGACAGGGGAAGTATAAAAATATGAATTTCAATTGCAACTATCCTGCAAATCTAAGCTATGCCCAAAATTGCAGAGTACAAAACTGATAATAATCATTGAGAGCTATAATCTCCCAAAAGCAGGTTAGCGGTAAAGGCAGTATAGGTCTCAAAAATGTGAATAACATTTCTTACAAAACCCACGAGACAGACCACGAGATATCTTATCGCTCCCTTTGTTTTTTTTTGGGAATATGTCCCTGCTTTCAAACAAGTCCCAAACACGACTTCTTTGTAGAGCAGCGTATTACTTCATCAAACAAATTGTTGACTTACTTGCTGTAGATTTGCTATGTCAGGGTTCCAAATAGGTTTTGTGGCTTTATACTTGACGCCTCATTGCTGAATCATAAAATCATAAAAGGTCTTGGTTTTGTACACAATGGGGTTTTTTGGTTGCTTGCACTCATAAAGGTTAATTAAATTATTTAGCTAGAAAAGTTTTCCATTTCTGTTTATACTTACTTTCTCTACAATCGCAATGCTACTGGCTACAATGGCTCCTGTCAGATTGGTAAGTCTATTTATTGACAAAATTGTTAACTCTTTAAAACGATTCTACAAGAACAAAATAATTTTTAGTGAGGAAGAAGAATTAATTCAGACAGCAAACAAATTGCAGAACTAGTGAATGACTACTTTGTCAATATAACACAGTCATTAAATATTCCTAAATACCTGCCACGAAAAGAAAAATACACACCTCCTAATAGCAACGTACAGCCAGAAAGCTATCGTTCTACGTTAGATAAAATTATACAAGCATATTAAGAGCAAATTGTCGTTTGAAATGTTTCATGTTATAATAAGGTAATCTATCAGACCTTCATTGAAGGTAGTAGTCGAACAAAGATAAAGATTTAAAAATCCAAATCAACGCCCAAATCCTCGTAAAAATTTGTGTCAAAAATATCCACAGTATCCCTTTACGAATGTTGTGGAGGTGAACCTTTCTTAAATTGTTTTTGGAAGAAGTGAAACGATGTTCAAAATTGTAGGAAAGCAACACAGATTTACAAAATTAATTTCAAACTTGTGCTGTCGGGTGATGTTTCTATTCCAGTTTTTGTTATACCGAGATAATTTTCAACTAGTTTGTTAGGCAGAATCCAAGAGGCCAGACATTTTGTTTCTTATACAGGGAAGCTCGATATATTCAGGGTTCGTTATATCGGGATTACGCTGTAATCCAGAGGCTCCCGCTCGAGAATTTACGACACCAACTTTTTCTAATGTAGTAGTGGGTGTAGATTATGAATTTGTATGTTGATCACGTGTTTGAGGGAGCGTTTCCGATAAACATGGGGTCCGACCGGAAAAAGGGGGTCATTGGTCTGTCAAGCACTGATTGCTTGTGGTGATTTAAATGTCAGTTAAAGCATATTATTTTTGTCATTATAAAACCTGTTCTTTTTTTGGGGCCTATGAACTTTCCACATTTCATCTTGTGGGGAGAGAAACCTGCAAAATTTGCATTCATCAAACATTTTTTAGGGAAGATGCGACTAGAATGTGTTTTAAATGAAGTTACTAGACTTTCCAAACGCAACTTTCCAAAGTGCTGTTTTCCCCTAAAGAAAGAAAAAATACAAGCTAAAAGATATTATTCTTCGTTCTTATCACTCTGGCGTTCAAAAGGGTATGGACTCCCAATTTTCCATTGCTCAACTCGCCACCCCCCCCCCCCCCCCGAATCTTAGCACCCTGGCTACGGTACTGGTCATTTGATAAAGTAAAAAATTAAGAAATTTTTAGAGTTCTGGAAGTATTAGATATAAATGGAAAGGATTTACAACTAACAAGGAACTTATATAAGGGACAGAGTGCAGCGATTAGAATTGACGGAGAGACCAGCAAGTTGACATTTTTATGAGAGGTGTAAGACAAGGATATGCATAAGCGTACGGACCGGGGGGGGGGGCTGGGGGGCGGCCGCAAATAGTTGGGCAGAAATGACACTGGAAAGTGATGGGACTTACTTTACGCAATTTGGTTGAACTTTCGTGGTATCTTCAAATAACCCAAAGACTGAAGGCTACGTGTCAATATAGTTGCATTATAAAATTTACCAAGAGTGCCTTAAAAATGATAAGTTTTTGAAAATAACAAGAAGTAAAGCGCTTCTGAATCTTATGGTAATAATACATCAATGCTTGTCCAGAAGGTTTGCATCAAGTACTGCCATTCCTGTATGAAGCAACATTGCTAAACTGAACGATCATTCAGTGGCCTTCGACAGCTGAAAACATATCTCAGATCAACCATGGGCCAAGAACGGCTGAGCAATTTGGCACTACTTAGCATCGAGAAGAAGTTTTCAAACGAAGTTTTGAAAAGTAACATGAATGCGATAATTGATAAATTTGGACATAGAAAGGGTCGGGACTCACATTTCTTTTGACTGTAGTCGAATTCAAGAGTTAATAAAAGTATTTTAAGTGATATTAAGTGAAATATTGGAAAATATAATACATTGCTGCCCTTATCTATGAGAAACTTAGATCAAACTTTTAGATCTTAACAGTAGACATTATAGAAGAATCGTTAAGGATAGCATGTCCCCCCAAACGTGTCTCTGATTGGTTTGCTCTACTCTCAATTGACTATTTTTACTTAAGATATTTCGGTGAAAAAGAACTCGTAATGTAAATATTCCTATGTCAAGTACCTTATCACCAACAGGCTCTTAAATATATGCATGCCTCTGTACTCGGCGAAAATCCTACCACCCCCCCCCCCCCCCCTCCCCCCTGTAAAATTTCCGCCGTACGCTTATGAGGATATGTGCTATCCCAGTTTGTTTCTAATCTATACAGTGAAGTAATTCTGATGGAGATAGAGAATATGTGTAAATTGTGAAAGTTTTAGGTGTGAAAGATGGTGGTGCCAATATTAACAACTTGTCATATGCAGATGACACCTAAAAAAATTGTGAAAAATGATGCAGCCGTTCTAAATGTTTCTGAATGACGTTATGTCAGAAAGTGAAAAAACGTCTTCAATTAAAGATAAAGAAGAACATAGCCTCTATCAAAAGTTATGAACATAGCAAAACACTGTACATATTTTGCAAAAGAAATAAACGTTGGCCCGATCCCAATTTAATGGACTTGTGTTTTCATTCTTATGCTTATTCCAACTGTATAATTTGTTTCAAGTTGCTATTGGAAAGATAATCTGCCAATTGTACTCTGCCTAATGAAAGTGAGATGTAGAATTGTATTTCTTTAAAGATATGTCGCATAAAAATAGGCCCCCATTATTATTGTCATTGGTACTATGAGATTTTCTGGATACTTTAAGACATTATGGGGACTATAGCCCCCCTGAACACAGCTACTCACCCCCAAAAGCTTTGTTCAGGGTGTTTGTAGTCCTTATAGTCATCATTATTGTGTTTTCTTGGCTAAAGCGTCTGTTTCTTCCACTTGTAGTTTAACTGAAAAGAAAAATTTGAAAAAGAAAGAGATTTCATGGCGGATGAGAAGGAAAAACTCCTTAGCGGGGCAAGGTAATGCAGATTTATGGATTATGGTTTACGAAATAAAGCATTGTGGTTTCTCAGCTCTTCTAATCTACAAACAGTAAAAGTATTTTCATTTTCAGCTACATGCTAGAGTAATAAGAAACTGCAGGTCGACTTTTTCAAAGAAACGTACCAAACTATAAGAAACTGGTCAGCTTGAATTTTTTCCAGTTTCTTATATGTGTGAAAAATAAATGTAGGAAGCAGTTTTCTAGAAATTGTTGCCAGTGTGCCCTTTTTCATTAATATGGAGTGTTTGGTTCATAACATGCATAATGCAAAGCCTCAGTAAAAAATTAGAATACAGTAGGATACAGTATTTATTGTCTGTCATGGAGTTTTTACTTTTTCCAGTTGGTCCAGCTATTTTCATCATCTTATAAAAAACACATTTTTATAAGAAACTCATCAGCCTGTTTTTCAAAATTGATTCCTTTTATAAGAAACTCGTCAGCCTGATCTGAAAAATCAGTTTCTTATATGCGGGTTTTTACTGTATTTGACTTGGTTCTCATCTCAGAAACATGTTAGAGAAAATCGTCTGCTTGTTAAAAGGCCTGCGGTGCTCAATATAGCTCACCTAAGAAGAAAGTCTTTTCTGGAAAGGTGCATTTCTAAGAGCTAGACATTGATCATAATCATAATCAGAGTTCCAAGAGGGAAATAGCTCCACCCCTGGAAAGTCAAAAGGTGAAGATGGAGGGAAGGGATGCAAAACAATGAGTTTTCTCCCTTTCTGTTAATTGTTGATTAGGAAGAACAATGATAAATTAGATAGCTCAGCCTGACCTGCCTGCCCTATGGCATCGCCATTGGCTCAAATATCAAAGCTCACCTTGTTTGCTATTGGCTTATTTTGATTTCCACTGTCACGTGCTACGTGAAACGGAGCCCTCTGACGAATTACAGGATAATCTCTCCAGCGCAGCATAGTCTGAAGTGAAAGTTACGTATTGAATAAAGTGCATCCCTACCCGGTATGATACGCGTTATTGTATTGCAGGGACAGTGTGGCAAACGAAACCACAGATGAAGATCAACACGAGACGCCTGAAGAGTACAAATCAAGATGGAGGACAATTAGAATCACTTACTTAACTATGGCACTCAGTGCAATGGGTAAATAAAATTGAATTGAATTATCTTAGTACAAGTGGAAGTATTGTTGTTGTACACCATGTCAGTATTGCTTCCACTATATCAGGGATGGCGCCAGAAAAGAAATGCTGGGGGGGGGGGACTGTGTTGTCAGAGTGCCGACAGTGAGTGAACCACCCACAAAGGTGTAATATAACACCATTTCTGCTGTGGTAATTCTAGTTCAAAAAATTGTAAAAAAAATCAAACAATGAAAAAAGAATAAAAAATTACGAAGTAGAAGTTATGAACGTGCCAACATTGCTTAAACTTTTTCAAAAATTGAAGAGCCGACGGCGGGGCTCCTGCCCCATCCCTGCACTATACATACATTTAATACTTATAGAATACTGCTAGAAAACATCTAACTGAAATAATTAAAAAAACTATATGTTTCCAAATTTGTCTTTTTGCTCTGTTGGTGGGTGGTACTTGCCAATTTTTCGATCATTTTTTGTGGCATTTTGCTTGTATTCAGGGAAATTGGAATCATTTTAAAGATGGATTGACTCAACTGGGAAGACGTACTATGTCTCAGGAAAAAGATCGCTGAAAGCCACGGTTCAAACGTCCCTGCTTTTTAGGTTTCTTGCATGCTTGTAATTAGACACATCTTCACAAATAATATAATCCTCAACGCAACATTATTTTTCAAATCTACCATATTATCTGTGCACAAATATTTCAACTACATTTCTTCTTTTTTAGAATTTGCAATTATTTTACCGTCAATCTGGCCTTATCTGCAAAAGGTAATATTCCTCATTTTTCCACAATCTATTGTATTTTATCAAAGAGACAACTGCAAAGGGGCCTGATTCAATGTGTGCAGCCTGCTTTAACTTATACTTTGTCTTCAAGCTTAGCTTGACTTAATTAAATCAAAAATTTAGTTCGTTGTATACGCCAACGAATGTATGTTCAAGCTAGGACCTAGTACGTAGAAATGTAACGTACAGTGGATTGAAGGACGTGGCATACTGGACTTAGATTGTACAACGTATCATAAAATATGAATGCATTTAAACAAAATTCTGCTTCAATTTTGTAGGTTGACCAAGAAGTCAATGCTCAGTTTCTGGGTTTGGTAGTTAGTGGTTACAGCATTTTTCAGATTATTGGTGCCATTTTGTTTGGTGCTTGGTGCCAGTACCGTCCAGCTATCGAGCCACTGTTGGCAAGCACTTCTCTTCGCTTTATTGGGCATTTCTTGTACCTGTGTGCTGAAAACTATCCTGGTTTTGATGGGAAAATGTTGATTCTGTTGGCAAGGCTTACTGTCGGTTTTTCAGCAGGTAAAATGCTACTTCGCTTATGTTTGTATTTGATAGTTCAATGATTTGTATTAAAAGTCTCTGATCTGAGATTTCACTCTAAAGTGTGATGGTAAATAGGTATTTGTGCTATCATTATTTTCATCCCAAAGCGAGCCAACAATTATTGCTTTTACAGCACTGCGTAGCGTTCAATGGAGAGCCACAAATTCAGCTCTCAACAGCCCCCTCCCCTCCAACCCCACCTTGCCCATCTAATGTTTGAATAAACATCACACTGATTTTGCCAGGAGAGGTAGCTGTTTGTCACACTGTGGCATCCCAGTCAACTGCAAAAGACGAGAAGAACAATGCATTGAAATTCATAGTTGCATTGGAAGAATTTGGCGCTGCAATTGGTCCAGGTGGGTACACCATATTTCCCTGTGACTGTTATTTGTTGGACTACCGAATTTGAAAACTCGTCTCGAAGGAGATCCTCTATGTTGGATAAAAAGTGATCCATATCATTTCAATCCTGTCAGGTTTAAAATTAATTTTTTATCAGATTTGATCATGGTAGAGATTAGCATTGATATTTTAGAATTACCCAGAAAAATAGGAAGGGACGCAGCCCCCCTTCGAAAAGTAGAAAGGGAGCTCAGACTCCTGAATCCCCTCTTTTGCAACCCTACTCTCCCCCCCCCCTAAAAAATGTTTGAATAAAGCGTTGATTTCAGGGGAAGGGAGTGTTTAAAGTTACTTATTAGAAATTACATGCCTTTTCATCACACAAAACTCTTTCTCGAGTTAAGATATTAGACCAGGCTACAGTGGCGGTAGGTACCACCTCAGGGCGGAGAAATTCAAATGGATATTTTCAGGTAGCTATGAGTCTGGTTACTTGGAAAAGTGATGGTGAACGGGAAATTGTTGGGGTTTAAGGGGTAAATACGGGGGTTAAAGTTCGTCATATTAGCATATTACCTCTGCGGAGGAGCCACTGTTTTGTTTACGACTTCAGAGCATGGCAAGTGCTTGTTATCATAAAAAAGTAATCTAGAGGGAGTCTTTTAGAGCCTCTTCTTTAAATTCCGACATATTGCTACAATAAGAGTCGTCACGTGACCAATTTTTACCCCTTACCATATTTGGAAGGTGAGCCTTTTCTAACAGAATACCTGAAATTTTTTTTGTTTAATACTCTTAAATGTTAAAATAATGTATAAATCAGCAAGATTATTCTACAACCGAGCTGTTGTTGATAGATACCCTGAATAACTTTGAATTTATGACTGTTTTGAACTATGTATAGAATAATGGTTGCGAAGACATGATAATTTATTAGGTCCGTTTGATTTCATGCGCATTTGGTTATTACGTGATGACTCCACATCTCCTTCAATTGCATAGCAACTTTTTTCGCAATTCATCGTTTTGAAAATATTTGTACAAATAGTAACACAAATATGTAACGCAATGAACTCGAGAAATCACGGAAATACGTAGCAGAACAAAAAGACCTGTGTGCATCATTACCAAGAAAGAATTGTTTTGCTCTAAGCGTCATTTTCAGTATGTAAGTTGTTATTTTCGCTCTGAAAATTGGATACTCTGTGTACTTTTAAATTATTGAGGAGGTCCTGTTTTATTTATATTTTTAAACATGCAAGGCCTAAGCTGTATTGTTCATTACCCGAGCAAATATTGTCTGTACAGTATTATTAAAGATTTGTCTGACATCAATAAAGATAGAATTTATGCTGCAAAGGCTACTCGTTTACGACTTGGTGGCAAAAATCTCCACGAAGAACAATGCAGCTCCATTCCTGACGAAGTTGATCCAAATAAGCACGGAGTTCACTTAGAACCTTGTTATAAAAAATTTACAAAGATCCTGTCCCATGAGAAAATCCTCGCAAAAACTAGCACTGAAGCTATTCAGCGTCCACAAAGACTAAAGACTGCAGCTACTCAGAGACCAGATGTTTATCCCCAGCTGTGTAACTTTTGCCAAAAGTACCGGGTAAAGAGGCAACAGAAACATCATGTACCAATAACGATCACGACGAAGCAGGCCGAACTAACGTAAAAGAAGCTGCTGAGGCCAATATCGATCCGAACATTTATTATAAAATTAAAGATGTTGATCTCATAGCTAAAGAATTTTAATACCATGAATTCTGCTACAAAGAGTTTACAAGGAAAAAGAAACGCTTTAACTCGGCATCCATCGAAAAAAGTTGTTGTACGCTCTCCATCCTCAGACATCGACATCTTGGTAATTTTATTAAGTATTATTAAAGAGCAAAGTCAAGTATATCTCGATTTTGGAGTTGGTTTGAATAGAAAAGGACTATTTTTGTCTGATATTGGGATGAAAGATGGTTTGAAGAAGTGCCTGATAGGCTTTCATGCATTCACGGGGAATGACTATGTGTCATCTTTTTTCCGCAAAGGGAAATCAGAATGTTGGGAGGTGGTCCAGAAGAACAACAGATTTGTTAACACATTTTCGCTACTTTGGCAGGTATGGGAACTTGATGAGCAAATATTTG
Organism: Rhopilema esculentum; assembly: GCF_057945365.1. Classification (NCBI taxonomy): domain Eukaryota; kingdom Metazoa; phylum Cnidaria; class Scyphozoa; order Rhizostomeae; family Rhizostomatidae; genus Rhopilema; species Rhopilema esculentum. The sequence goes on along the minus strand of NC_142822.1, from coordinate 8,817,463 downwards.
TTAACCTTGAAGAATATGTTTGCCATTTAAATGGATAGCGGCAAAAAAATGTCAATGATGTGAGGAAAAAATTGGCTGGAAAGGGAATCTGACTATAGACTGGCAACGACAAGCATTTCCAGACGAACTGACTGACTTGATTATGGATCTTGAAGAAAACGTGACCTTCGGAGATGATAAAGAAAGTGAAAATGAAACCTAAAATGGATAAACAATGACAAATGCAGGTATCTTTGCCTTAACTTGCATCTTTTAACATTTAAGAGTATTAACCAAAAGAATACGTGGTACAAAAAAAAGAACAAATGTATTCTGTTAAAAAAGCTCACCTTCCAAATATGGTAAGGGGTGAAAATTGGTCACGTGACTACTCTTATTGTAGCAATATGTCGGAATTTAAAGAAGAGGCTCTAAAAGATTCCCTCTAGATCATTTTAATATGATAACAAGCACTTGCCATGCTCTGAAGTCGTAAACAAAACAGTGGCTCCTCCGCAGAAGTAATATGCTAATATGACGAACTTTAACCCCCGTATTTACCCCTTAAACCCCAACAATTTCCCGTTCACCATCACTTTTCCAAGTAACCAGACTCATAGCTACCTGAAAATATCCATTTGAATTTATCCGCCCTGAGGTGGTACCTACCGCCACTGTAGCCCGGTCTATATTGGTCGGATTCAAAATAAGTCGTTTACGGATCAATTGACTGATCAACCAATTTTTCTATTGAGTGTGATGAAAAATCGATTTAATCTCGTATGTTTATGTTAATGCTTAAAGCTTGACCACAAAACAATACTCTTTGCTTAGTTGGAAATTCCTTCGATATAAGCCCGATATAATGAAGATAGTTCAAGACAGATCAATTATGCCAAGACATAAACGCTATTTTTGCCAAGCACTCATGGTATTATGATTCATGAAAGTATAAATGCATTGTTCGTGACACTACCTTAAAATTTGCGTTTCAAGAAAAAGTAGTTTTTTCCATCTAGGTGCTTGAAAGGAAAATTTTCAAAATTGTCGACAAATGGACACTCCCCTTAAACATAACAGCTAGTGACGGCTATTCTAAAGAAAGCCCTCCGCACATCTGCTCTGTATCTTGTGCTCCACACAATTTTAATTGATCAAAACGAAAGTATGGGAATCTACGCTTAAAATGAATCAATGCAGACCAAACTGCTAAATACTTTTAAACAGCGTCTATTAGGGAATGGTACATGCTATTAATATAACAGAAACTTCACTTAGGCAACGAAGTTGTTATTACTGCAATTTGACAGGGGTCTTAGTTTTCATTCGAGATACGGGATAAATATATATATTGAATTAGGAGCTTTCGATTTAAACAGCCTCAGCCACATCGAGGCGAGAAAGCTAATTTCGAACTTTTTCCTTTTTCAGCTTTGCAAGCTGTAGCCGTACCCCTGCTTGGCAAAGGACTACATTATTCATTTGTGAATATAGACATTTTCAACATTGCTGGATGGATCGGAATAGTGACAGCAGTTTTCAAAATTTTCATCCTCCTTATTTGGTTCAAAGAACACAACATTGATGTAAAAGATAGCACAGGCAATATCTCATATCCTTTTCCTTGTAATATCATGCAGTAAAATAGGAATATATTTTATTTAGCTACTCACAAATAAGCAGGTAAGAATGTTTGCATAGAAAAGAGGGCCGATTTTCATCAAACAATAAATTTTTGTAAATCGTGAAAAAAATGGAGAAATAAACTACAAAGTTTTCAGTATATCTTTTGTTTGAAGAAGACTTCTGAGTTGAGTGAAGGTAAATCTGATTTCCGTGCACTTTCTTTTAATAAAATTGATTTAAGCAAGTGGAAACGCTACAAAGAGTGTGTATTTCTGCTCCTCGTAGAAATATTGAACTTAAAAATTAAACAGGTAGAGTAGACAGCTTCTTTATTTGTGTTTATTCATTGCCTATGTCTGTGTGGGTCTCCTGATGATAAGGGTGAAAAAGACAGAAGTCTAGACCATCGGCTAAATCTGCCTAGATGCACTTGCCACGGGGTTGTTATCTTCTTGGTTCGAATCATACATGAAAACTATCTTTATGTATTTTTTATATACTGTTTCAATTCTAGGTGATCTTCCAAAGCCAAACCTGTGTGCTGCTTTGGTTTCAATAATAGCCTTGTTCGTCCTTTATTGTGATATTTCAATGATTGAAACGTAGGCTGAAGTTTATATTCAACTAAATTTCAATAATAATTTTACCATTCTGGTAGCATAAGGATAGAAAAGAACATTTGCAAGAGAGAGACAAACTTTATCTAGACAAACTTTACGCAGATCGGATAGTATTCTTTTGATGTCGGTTCCGTTTACACGCTACCGGATTCATTTCATATCGGATTCCTTTCATACCAGATAGGCCTTCTGTTTACACAATGAGAACCCAATCCGAAATGCTTACGCTCCGCTACAAAAGTGGCATGAAACCAATCCGATATGTATCGGATTGGGTTGAGTGCTCGGGTAAACGTTAGAATCCTGTATCATTATGCTACGCAGCCTCAGTTAAAATCCCTGTGGCCTCAGCCCCACGTTTGGCTCGTTTTTTCATTAAACTGTTGTTTCATTATTTAAAAACAAGATGGATGCTGATAAAGTTAAATTATCCTTTACCACAATGATTGGTTTTGCAAACATTTTTCAGATAAGTAGGCACCTCGTGGATATTTATTCGAGATATTACTTATCTTTAAGAAGACTTTACACTCTAACTCTCCCAGTCTTTCCCTTGAATTGAGAACTCGCTGCATGCGATCTGACGGTTTCTAGCAAGAGCTCAATTTCTTGACCAGGCCAGAAAAAATTTCTTCATCAACTTTCTTCCCTGCTCTCGCCATTTTCCTGTTTCAGTCACTCACATCAGTGCTCACATGGCAAAGGAAAAGGTAGCTTTATCCTTTCCAATAGCACTACAGCAGCGCGTCTTGCAAAAGAGACAAAAAATTCACGATTACCTGAAAAAAATTGGATTGATAGGAATCCAATATTTCTTATAGATACGGGCATGACCTTAGTAGTTATTAGCATCTAACACAACATGAGATATCAGTAAGCAGTTATCCTCAGTTCAAGAAGATATTCTTCGTCATTTATAAATTATACAAAGTTAAGGTGGTCGCCCCCCTCCTCTTCCACAATATTTTGGTCAAAATACAATGGTCTTTTGTTCTAAAACCATAGGAAAATGTGACGTCATATTATCAGAACAATAAGCTTCTGTTCGCCACTGTTTGTGTGTGTTGATTTGTATTTGTTTTTACCAAGCATCTTAAGGTAGTTTTTAGGGAAACAATGAGACCCTCTGCTACATAACACTGTTTCTATATGTCCGACTTAACTGAATTCGACTGTATTACACAATCCTTACTTAGTAGCAAAAAAATCATATATATATTTCATTATTTTCTCATAACATTTCAAGGCGACTGCATTACACCTTTCTTATAATTGTTTCTTGCCCTCTTATGAAAGATAGTGTGTTTAATTATTTTATTCCATCATTTGAATATTTAGTGTTAGTTGCTTCTTTTTCGTTCATCCCCAGTATGACAAGTCCATTACTTGCAGACGAGTTTGCCCTGCGAAAAGACGAAGCAGTTCTGTACGCAGGGATAACCCTGTCTTCGTTAAGTATTATCATATTGGCAGCTTATATCATCATCAGACGTATACAAAACAGGTTCATATTCTTTAGTTATTATTTATTCCTTAACCTCATTCTAGGAAAAGCCATTTATATATTACCCTGGGTGCGAGAGCCTTCGAAATTCCTTCCCCCGTTCTTCATCCTTCCCCCGTTCTTCATCCTTCCCCCGCTTTTCATCCTTCCCCCGTTCTTCATCCTTTGACTCTCTGAGGCTCTGGCACCCAGGGTAGTTATATATGGGCTATCATAGGGATGTCAAATGCATGTCAAACTAGGAAGGGCCTATAAGAGAGGGAGTTTCAATATGTGGCAGAAAAAAGGATCCTTTTCCAAGTTTTCTTCAAAATTTATTTTTTAAAAGAAGCTGGGGACACTTTGCCGAAGTTCTGACGTCCAATTTTGGCTTAGAATTCGAAACATGCCAAATATACTTTCCCCTTTATTGAATGGATATTTATTTTGTTAACTTTAAAGACACACCTCTTATTTTCTACAACCAAATTGTAAAGAGCCTTCAAACCTAGAACCTAAACAAATCTAAAATTCAAACAAAGCGGCAGTTTAAGCAAATTCATAGTTATTATATATCATATATTATATTTCTTAAGCTGTTTGTTGACAACAAGACACAGAAAATGCCTATCTAGTAAATTGCTTAGACAAACCAGTTTCCCTGATTTATTTTTATCATCAATAATTGCATAATTATTCAAGCTATAGAAAATTTTTTTCTTAATTCCACAGTTCGCATTCTTTTTTGTCAAGATTTTAAGTTATATTTTTTCAGCGAACTTGCCCAAAATTATAAAAAATTTTGCAAACTTTTGGTGCTGTCAACAGAAAATCGACTGAGTTTGTGCTGAAACTGGCCTTTATATACAGAATTGAAACAATTTTCTTTTTCAGATTTCGCGAAAGGACAATTCTTTTGACCGGGAGTTTCATAACGCTTGTGGCATTTGTTGTCCTTCTGCCTTGGGGAAGTGAGCGCCCTACACTTCAGTCGAAAGGTGCGTTTATGGTGGTCGGAAGACCTTGTTTAAACAAAGATCGCCGTTTATCTGTCTGTGAAATAGTTCGCATGTTAAAAACATGTTTCTTTAGAATTTACTTTTTATCCATTATCAGCTACATTTTAAGATATTAAGTTTTTTTTGTTATTTTTGAATTGTTCCTTTTTTGCAAATTAGTTACTATTTCATTATTAATTGCAAACTTAAATCTCATTTTATGGTGTACATTTATGCAATACTTACTTGCGATTGCTCCTGGATATCTAAACCAATCACTTCTTCTTTTAGATTCAATTGTTGTTGGAAATATTTCGAAGATAGTGTTGTATCCCGGATGCCCAATCAAGTACAACTGGTGCAAAACCACACCCAAGATACGCTCGATTCAATTTGCTATCGGGGTTTTCTTTGCGTTTGTTGGCTATGCTATGTCCCGGATTGTCAGTAATCTACTTTATTCGAAAATAATTGGACCAAGGAAACAGGTGAGACGGAACTACATTAACAACAAAAATGTTCCTAATAAACTTTTTGGCGGATAAACGTCGTCGAAAAAAATTTCGGAAAACTTTTCAGAATATGAAAATGGCTTTGAAAAAAGCAAACATTTTACAACATACTTAAAGCTTTTTCGTCTGACACTCCTCAGAGCATAAAACGTCAGAATAGGTTCCGAAAAAACACGTTCAATGAAACATTTCAGTTTTAACAATGAAATGTACCAACAAAAGGATGGTGTCGCTATGGGTAGCCCTCTGGGACCTGCCTTGGCCAATATCTTTGTTGGCTTTCATGAAGAGCGTTTGTTTGACTACGACCAAAAGCCAGGTGTCTATTTTCGGTATGTGGATGACACATATACCATTTTCAAAACAGAGGCTGAGTGTGATATTTTTCTAAAACACCTAAATAGCCTACACCCAGCCCTCCAGTTTACGTTTGAAAAGGAAGAAAATGATTCCTTACCATTTTTAGATGTTTTGGTCGAAAAGTCTAACACTGGATTTCTTACCAGTGTATATCGCAAGCCTACTTTTACCGGTCAGTACATACGCTGGAATTCATTTTGCCCAAAACAACGCAAAGTCAACCTTGTCAAAACATTAGTACATAGGGCACTTATGATCTGCTCGAAATCTAAACTGCACGCTGAACTGGAAAAACTCAAAACGATCTTCTTGGACAACGGCTATCCTGAAGACGTCATTTTATCTTATACTAAGGAGAAGATCGCAAGTTTTTCGGCTGTTCAAAAGTTTGGTCCGCAAAAGTGCCCAGTTTATTTGAAACTACCATGGATTGGTAACACTTCCTTGCGATTCGAGAGTCAAATTAGGCAAGCCATAACCAATTGTTTCTTTGCTGTCAATCCTCGGATTGTTTACAGCACTAGGAGAGCCCTTCCATCCATTCAAAAGGATTGCGTCCCTACCAAACAAAAAAGTTCCGTCATTTATGAATTTACGTGCCAGTGTGATTCTGGCTACGTAGGGCGCACAACCCAAAGATTGGGGGATAGGATAAAACAGCATGTTCCTTCCAACATACGAAACAAAACTGCCCCTCAAAGAGAACAGCCTCCTCGATCTTGTAGGTCTAGAAACACTGTTAAAACAAGTGATTCTGCCATTGGTCAACATCTTTTAGACAACCCAGATTGTGCAAAACTCTATAATGACGACATGTTTCGGATAATTGGCAGAGCCCGGTCGTCCTTCCATCTAGCAGTTTTGGAGTCAATCTACATAAAAACGAAAAAGCCGCCATTGTGTAGACAAAAGGAGTTCGTTTTCTCTCTTGGACTCCATTGGTAATTTTTCTTTAGGCTCGCGGCACTGATTGGTCAACTATACCGGTCTTGTGCTTGCGTTTTTCTGATTGGCCTATTTCGATCCACAACTGGGTATATATTTTTCATACGTGTTTTTTCGGAACCTATTCTGACGTTTTATGCTCTGAGGAGTGTCAGACGAAAAAGCTTTAAGTATGTTGTAAAATGTTTGCTTTTTTCAAAGCCATTTTCAAATTCTGTACCGCAAAAAAATTGTTCACATTTTTCAGAATATCGTCGTGACAAAATCTCCTCGTAAAATTTTAACATAAAGTTAGCAACATATTACCAAAATCTTCAGTGGAAAAACCATACAGGTTGCTTAACACTCAATCCCATAGGTACCGATTTCGTGGAGACTCAAGGGCTGGAGCACCCGCTCGGTATTTGGCTCAACCCCTCAGGCAGCATGTCAGAAAAACCAAATTAAAGCGGTTATTTACTCAGTTTAAGGCCGATTTCCATTTGACATTTCTTGTGGTCTCGATTTTGCATCCGCTGTGAGCGCCAGCTGGCTGATTCCTTTTCTCAATACGTTATCGCCTACGTCTTTATTCTATACCGTAGTTTTCAGCGGCATCATGTACACTGAAGGCCAATACGTTATGATATCACACTGCTTTCACCTCAATACCAAATCGTGTACACCTCATTTTCCTACCGTACCCATTAGTAGACCAAAAGACCAACACGTCATGATATCGTTCCCTCCTCACTACATTACGTTTTCATGAACGTCTTGATTTCGCACCATATTTATCAGCAATAACGTGTAAAGAGAAAGCTAATACATTATTTTATCGTTCAGTATTCGTTCAAATACATTGTCATGCACGTCTCACTGTGTCTATGAAATGTATTGTGTAAACAACCAAGACCAACCAATACGTTATGATATCATACAGTATTCACCTCAATACGTTACTGCGCAAGTCTTCATTTCATACCCTATTCTTCAGCCGTTCAGAAGAAATGCAGACCAATATTGTATGATAGCGTGCAGTATCGTGTAAACGGGCCCTTGCATTGATAGAAGAAAAATTTCAGGTATCACTTTAGAGACCCTTTTCCTTACAAAATTAGAAAGTTTCTCATCTCATCTCAATTGTTTTATCTTTAATTAGGGTTTGTACATGGCCTTCTTCAGCTGTGCTGGCTCACTTGGAGATTTTGCCGGACCACTGTTAACGACTGCATTGTATGCACATTTTGGACCCAGAGGATTGTTTCTTTGTGCAGCGATTGTAAACTTGATAACTGCTACGATGATTGCAGGTTTTCAAACAATATTAGTTCCATTCGAAGAATATATTAAAGTACCTATCGCTGATGAATGATGATTCTAGAATAAAAATAATTATACTCTTGTGTCTCTATTGCTTTATAAATTAAATTATGCATTGGTTATATAAAAAATCTAACTAACTTGGGTCTCGAAAAAATCACTCTGAGGGCTGATTATTTTTGGGCTATTTCTTGGGAAAACCAGATCTAAAAGGCAAATATTGTCTTCCATTTACCTTTTTTGGAACGTTTTCTGAACTCTATATAAAATGCGGATGGCCGTCTTACACGATCTGTAGTTTCATCTTGAACATAGTTATTATATTTGTCTTTTTGTTGTAGGTCTAAAATATTCTTTGGTTTGAACGTATGGAAAAATCTGCAAACCAAGTTAAAACTGTATTGATTTTGACGTCCTGTTTATGTCTTTGTAAAAAAAGCAAAGAACTTAGTAGCTTATGGGTACAGCGCTTATTGGTTTCTTCCAATAGGTGTGCTGTTTTTTTTTGAATTGATGTACGAAAAATGCGAAAGGGAATGTCTCAAAATGCGAAAGGGAATGTGATGCAATTTTTTCAAAGACACCGACAAAAAGCACGAGGCACTACCTACGTTTGCGGGTGTGCCAGTGGAAAATTGACCTAAGAAATCTTATGCAGTTTGCCCTTTCTGCCAGGGCTTTGTGCAGCAGCTTCTTTCCTTGTTCTAACTTGTCTTTTCATCAATGTACAGGCTAATAAAATAGGAGCAACAGCTCCCCTGTTTACATGGTTCACAACTTAAATCAGTGAAACCTCTCGCCTTCTCTAGACTGCTGATGTAAAATAGAAGAATAGAATTTAATAGCAAATAAACATGAATTTGAGCAAAGTTTTGGCCAATAAAATGCCTGCCAAAACAGTTAGTACTTCGTGTATCATTGGTTTTTCCTAGCTAGCATGATTTGTCAGTGCCTTTGAAAAAATTGCATCACAGACATTTCCCGGTGGGTCATCTAGAAAACTCACCCTTATCTTTGAAATTTGATGCCTCGCCTTCCCGCTAAGATTTTTAAAAATAATGTTGACATAGTTGCCTCCCATCTGCTAGACCTCTTCAATAAAAATGTGGATGGAAACTTTTTCCCTGATGAAATGAAAGACGTTGATGTTAGCGCGCATTTTAAAATAGTTACTCGTTTCACAAAAAAATCATTGACCAATATCAGTATTACCGTCTGTCTCAAAAGTTTTTGAAAGACTTTTGACTAATCAAATGTTACCTTTTGCGAACAAGTTTCTCTCACCTAAAATTGGTGGCTATCGACAGGGTTATAATACCCAGCATGCTTTGCAAAAATTGGTGGAGACTTGTAAGAAGACCTTAGACAACAAAGGCTTTGTCGGAGCAGTCTTGATGAACTTATCCACGGCTTTTGATTATCTCAACCACGAACTTTTGCTTGCTAAATTGAATGCATACCGATTAAGTACAAATGCCTACAAATGGTGCATAGCTATCTAACGTAGAAGGTAGAAGGCAAGGATTCAAAGTAAATGGCTCATTCAGCTCTTGGAAAGAAATGAAATTAGGCGTCCCTCAAGGATTAGTTCTAGGGCCTCTCTTGTTTAAAAAATTTATCAATGATATTTTCCTTTTGTTGAAAGAGACTGAAATCTGTAATTATGCAGATGATACGAAAATTTGCTATTCTCGTCAAGAGTTAAAGGAGGTTACTTTAAGACTTTAAACTAAGCAATTGATTTGCAGAAAATTTCATGAACTTGAATGAAGAAAAATGTCGCCATCTAGTATTTGGTGAAAAAGACACAGAAATCTTAATATATGTTGGCCCCTCCGTGATTAAAGAGAGCAAAGAAGAGAAATTGCTAGGCGTTTTAATTTGAACAAAAACTCAATTCTAAGCAACTATGAGGGCAAGCCAGAAACTACATGCTCTTGGAAAGGCCTCACTGTATATGCCCAAAGAAAAAACTAGAATGGTCATGAGAGCTTTTATAATGTCCCAGTTTGGCTACTGTCCGTTGATTTGGATGTTTCTCGATAGACGTGTTAACGCAATAATCAACTACATTCACGAAAGAGCACTACGAATAGCATAACAAGATCGGACCTCCAGTTTTCAAGAACTGTTAATTACAAATAATTCAGTCTCCATTCATCGACAACATCTGCAGTTGCTTGTCACCGAAATTTACCGAACAATTATAAATCTAATTCCCCCTTTTATGAAAGAAATTTTTGTGGAGAGAAAAATGCATTATAACTTAAAAGTTACGGACAACATATATGGAAGTAAAGCTAGAACTACAGCCTATGGATTAGGAAATGTAAGCCTCCTAAGACAAAATCTTTGGAGAAACTTACCATTGCATATAAAGGAATCCCTATCTGTAAGACATTGTAAAAAGGATATTAAATTTTTAAATTTTTCATGCAACTGTAGATTATGTAAGAGTTTTATTGTAAATTTAGGTTATATTTAGGGTGGCTCTGCTGTCCGCTATGATGGGTTGCGGGCTTCCTTCTTGCAGGGGTGGCCTTGCTTGAGGTGCCGCTCGACCTGTCAGGAGGCGGCTGTGACGGTATTGTTTTGCGTGGTCTTGGCTGTAGAGGTATACGTTATGTTTCTTCTATTGCTGGGACTCTGCGGGACAGCGGCGTCTTTGCTGCTTTCGGCGCGCTGGGTGGTTTTCGAGGGGCTGGCTGGTCTCTGAGGGTGGCTTTTGCGGGGCGGGGGCTCTCGGCTGGGGCGGGGGGCAGAGTTACCATCAACTCTATGATGTTAATTCGTTTTAGTTATTAATGCTCTTGTATAAATTATGGTTGGCATTAATTAGCCTTGTGCTATCAACTACGCCAACCTTAAACAGAGATTTTATTAATTTTTACTATTATGCCAATTGGATTCCCCTTTTCTTTGAAACCAAAGAAAATCTATAACCTTTTTCCTGAAATAAAGTGGTTGAAACAAGGCAAACAGAGACCAATTAGAAACTATGTTAAGATTCTCATATCATACACACTTTTTTCTATTTTCTATGTCATAGATATATGACAAAATTGAGCCCCTTTCGCAGAGATATTGAAGACATGGGGCTAACACTTGACAATGAGAGTGGACCCGCCGGGAGACATTTCCATTTGATCGCTGGTCAAAAGAAAAATCTGCAATGGCAAATTATCAGCAACTTCGTGCAACTTCAAGCAAATTTTAAGATTGTTTACATGATCACACTCTGTGATCACATAAAAAATGTGATGAAAACCATGTAAGTCTACAAAGACTTATAACTCTAGACTTACGAGCTTACGTCCCAATCTGTAGAAAATTATGTTGCATACGCGTAAATATTTAACAACGACACCAGAAAATCGAGTGTACTAGCTTTCACCCTGTAGATACTCTTTTATGAGAAAGCTTGCGTTACTTAAAATTGCTTCAAAAATGCATTTTCCAGCAAACTGGAAGCATCAAAATTCTAAAGTTTTCTTTTCCTTCGGATAGTATCGTTATATCCTGGGATTGTTGCGATCTTCTGATATATAGACCTAAAGGGCTGGAACGTCTGATAATATCACGTTAACTTTTTTCAATCGGCACAACGGATTTTGGAGGATGGTGTCAGCAGCTACAGAATTTCAGGTAATTTTTTCAATCAATCAATGTGTCGGTAAGAGCTCTTGGCATTCTTGCTTCTTCTTCTTCTAATTCGCTCTCCAATAAGCTTAAAGGTCTAGTTGTTATGAAAACCTCCAGCCGTAACTTCTGTAAAACGTCATGAACATAGCAATACGTTGTGCTTATATTGTATTTTGTAACAGAAATTAACCTTGGCCTGATCCCGATTTAATGGACTTCTAACGCGTTCTCATTGTAATGTTTATTCCAACTGTTATTCTAAGTTTCATTTTGTTGTTGGAAAGATAAGTCGCCAATTGTATATTTATAAAAGTAAAGTGTATAATTGTATTTCTTTAATGATATATTGAATAAAAAGAGCCCCCCATTATCAATGTCATTGGCATGACATGATGAGATAATTTGTTATATTTGTGCAATTTAGTATGTTCATGTTTTGAATGAATTTGGTACATGTTTACTTGGACGTGTTTATTCGAGAAGAACAAGGTTTTTCAAGGATCAACTTTGCACTAAGCAATCAAAAGTTTTTCTCCACAAATGAAACGTTGACATTGGCAGTGAATTTGAAATAAATAGAATTTGCATGCGCCAATTTTGTATCATGTTTATGCGAAGACTAACTTAGCTTCCCGTAGATATTGCAACTATTTACGTTTCAAAATTTTTCCAATCTGCTTTGAATTAGGTGCCTTATGGAGACTATGACCTCCTTGAACACAGCTCTTAACTACATTGTCAAGGCTAAAGGGCCTGTTTCTTCAACTTGTAGATTAACTGAGATAAAAAATTAAATTTGAAAAGCATTCATGGTTATGGAGAAGGAAAAGCTCCTTAACGAGACAAATTAATTTGATATTTGGAAATGAACATTTATAGATTATGGTTCACAAAAATCAGGATTATGGTTTCATAGCTCTTCTATTCTAAGAACAGAAAATAGTTTTCCTTTTTCTCTGTCACGCCATGTAGAGAAAAACAAATGATTTGATTTTTCACATAATTTTGAACATGAAAATCACGCAAATGCCACCAATTTTTATACAAAACAATTTCGACCTGACTTTCACCTCACAAGCAAATAAAAGAAAATTGTCTGCTATTTAAAAAGTATGCGGCATCTAATTAGCCCACCTGAGTGGAAAGTCTTACGCTGCACAGGCGCATTTCACCTTTTTGCTATTGGCTTATTTTGTTTTCATTGTCAGGTACTACGCAAAACTATGTGATAATTGTATTGCAGGGACAGTGTGGCAAACGAAACCACAGATGAAGATCAACACGAGACGCCTGAACAGTACAAATCAAGTTGGAGAACAATAAGAATCGTTAAATTAACTATGGCACTCTCTGCAATGGGTAAATTAAATTGAATTAAATTATTTTATTGTAAGTTGAAGAATTGTTGTTGTACACCATGTCAGTATTGCTACCATTCGACATACCTGCTTGGAGATGAGTTTGCCCTGCGAAAAGACGAAGCAGTTCCGTACGCAGGGATAGTCTTATCTCAATCAAGTATAATCATCTTGGCAGCTTCAGACGTACTCAAAACAGGTTCCTTAATTTCAGGTATTTTCTTATGCTTTAGCCTCATTCTAAAAAAAAAAACTAGTTATATGTGAGTTATCATCAGGGATGTCAAAAGAACCTGAAACTTGGAGGGACCTAGGAGAGAGTGGCAATAAGTCGCGGTTCTTTTTCTAAGTCCTCTTCGGAGTAACCTTTTAAGTCAAGCTAGGAACACGTTCCCCAAGATATGACGTCCTATTTTGGCTAGGAATTTGAAGCATGCTAGATATATTTTTTCCTTATATTGACTGGATTTTGTTAACTTCAAAGACACACCTCATACTACCAAATTGTAAAGAACCCTTAAACCTAGAGTCGAAGCAATGATTACATTCAAACAAAGTGGCAGACTAGGTCAGTTGAAAACAATTTTACTTATGTCTTCTGGTTATAAAAACTATTGGCTATATATTTTTTTCAGATTTCGCGAAAGGACAATTCTTTTAACCGGGAGTTTCATAACGCTTGTGGCATTTGTTGTCTTTCTGCCTTGGGGAAGTGAGCGCCCTATACTTCAATCGAAAGGTGCGTTTATGGTGGTCGGAAGGACTTGTTTACACGAAGATCACCGTTTTATCTGTTTGTGAAACAACTCGCATGTTAAAAACATGTTCCTTTAGAATTTACTTTTTATCCATTATCAGCTTCATTTTAAGATGTCGCGAATTGGTTGAAGCACGACAACAAAAAACTCACAAGGTTTGATTTTCAATCTATTTTTTTTCCAACCAAAACGAACAGCGATAACATAAAAAACCACAGCGGAAGCTCACGCCCCCACTCTTCTCCTCACGATCAATAAAACTGTGTGTCTCACAAACAATAAAAAGGTTAAAGGTTATTAAGAATAATGTAAATTGTCTAGTTCTCTTGTGACCTTCGCAGTAACGCACGCCTCCGCGACACACTCCCCCATTTGATGTCCCTGGACAGCAAATGTCAATCATCGGTTAAGTCTCTACTCTCATCTTGAATAATCTTTCAGACTGTTCCTGCTGCGAGTTGTGCAGCCTTTCGCTTAGGTCTATATTCCTCAGCTTGTGGATTGAGCTCACGTGTCTGTACTGCTCTTTCTCTTTCGCATGCTAACTCCAATGGATACAATAGCTATACAGCTCTTTCTACAACTGTCTTTCTTGTTTTGACTCTTGCCGCTCTGACAACTCCATCTCTACTTGCCTTTGTTCTTGTCGTCTGCATGAATCAGCACCACATCTCCCTCACTAACTGTCTTCTCTTTTCCCCGATTTGTTAAGTTATGCCTCTCTCTTAGTCCCCTGACATACTTGTTTGTCTATCTTTTCCAAAGGTTCTGCTTGCACTTTTCCAAATACTTGGCTCGTTTCCTCAAATCTTTGTTCTGTAAATCATGAGCTTCTTCATTTATCAGTGAATTATGATGGCCTAACAGCATTATGTTGGGAGTTAATTCTGGTAGCTGAATATCGCCTTCCACATAACACAAGGGCCTGTTGTTTAGGGCTATCTCCACATCCAACATGATCTCTTTCAACTCTTGAAGGCTAAGATTTGCTCTTCCCAAAACTTTGAACATTGCTTGCTTAACGAGGCCTATAATGCGCTCAAATTGCCCTCCCCACCAGTTAATTCTGGTAGCTGAATATCGCCTTCCACATAACACAAGGGCCTGTTGTTTAGGGCTATCTCCACATCCAACATGATCTCTTTCAACTCTTGAAGGCTAAGATTTGCTCTTCCCAAAACTTTGAACATTGCTTGCTTAACGAGGCCTATAATGCGCTCCAATTGCCCTCCCCACCAGTTAATTCTGGTAGCTGAATATCGCCTTCCACATAACACAAGGGCCTGTTGTTTAGGGCTATCTCCTCATCCAACATGATCTCTTTCAACTCTTGAAGGCTAAGATTTGCTCTTCCCAAAACTTTGAACATTGCTTGCTTAACGAGGCCTATAATGCGCTCAAATTGCCCTCCCCACCAGGGGGCCTTACTTAAATTGAACTGCCACTTTATGCTGTTCCTTGCGAGATAATTGTGAATCTTTTCACTTTCCATTATCTTTCGTATCTTCTTTGAGGCCGCTACGAATGTTTTGGCAGTGTCCGTGTAAATCTTGTTCGGGCGACCTCTTCTTGCTATGAACTCTTTGAGACAAATCATAAACTGATCAATTGTCATATCTGTAACAACGTCAATGTACACTGCTCTTGTCAAACTACACGCAAAGAGTAGAATGTACGCTTTCTCTTCCGTGTTCGCTCTAACTTTGTATGCTAGGGGACCTGCAAAGTCCACCCCTATGACCTCAAATGGTCTCGATCCTTCTGTGCGATCTTTTGGTAACATTCCTGCTGATGGTTGACTATAGGCTTTAGTGTGAAACCTCTTGCATCCGTGACAATTGCTCCGTATTCTCTTTACCATCTTCCTAAGCCTGGGGATCCAGTATGTTTGTCTCACATATGCCATCGTCAGACTCACTCCCCCATGTAATGTTGTGATGACATGGGCGTCAGCTACAATCTTCTCACTGAACAGTGAATCTGTTGCAAATAAATTGGGTAACTTCCTTGAATCCTCCCCATGCACTTATAAATCCCTTGATTGTTCTTTTGAAGGTTTAATCTCTGTTGCTCATTTTTGAATCTCTCTGGGCTCTTGCTACGTGCTTGAACTCTCTTGATCCACCACATGATCTGACTCTGAATCTCCTCTGTTGTGAGTGGACCCTTGATTCTATCAGCCTTCTTCGTTCTACAGTTGGTAGCAAATCTGTTCATCCATGCCATCAGCCTCATGGTGTTCCCATATGTGTGTTTCTCTAGGATTTCGTCGAATTGATCTCTCATTTCTACTGAAGCTTTGAAAATCTCTTTGATTGGCTTTGCCTCGACCTCTGACTCTTCTGTTGACTTTGTTTCTATGTTGAGTGGCCAATTTTCTGCATCTGATAACCACTCTGGACCTCTGAACCAGCTCGTTGGAATTCTGTTTCCAGGACACCCCCTGCTCCCGATGTCTGCAGGGTTATCTACAGTGCCCACATGTCTCCACTCTATGAAATTCTTTTCTTGAATCTGTCTTACTCGATTGCTTACAAACTGCTTATAATTTCCATGTCCCTTTATCCAATGTAAAGCTACAGAGCTATCCAGCCATCCATAGCAAGATCTGACTGGAAGCCCAGTGAGGCTTCTCCTTATGTTTGCCAGCAGATTGGCTGCCATGTGGCCCGAGACTAGCTCAATTCTTGGTATCGTTAGTCCCTTCTTTGCTAGCCTTGATTTAGCAGCAAGGAGTCCTTGACTAACTCTTGATGGTTGTGTGATCACTGCATAAACACAAGCTGCTGTCCCAAACCCACTTGAATCACCAAAGGCGTGAAGATCAATCGAATCTATGCTTTCTCTGAATTCTGATATGCTCCTGGGAATCTCTACTTTGTTTGGTAATGCCTTTGTCCATTTGTTCCACTTGTCTGATAACTCTGTGGATAGCTCTTGGTCCCATGGCAGTTTTGCATCACAAACATCTCGCTAAATGAGCTTTCCCCCCAGAGTCACTGGTGATACAATGCCCATAGGATCATAGACTGATGCCAAGTTCTTCAGCAAACTCCTCTTTGTTACATTCTCTCTCCGATTTTCTGGAAAAACTACCCCAAGAGTATCCGCATCTTTGTTCCAAAGCAAATCTCTTCCCACTCCTAATTGCTGCTTTGCAAAACTCTGCTCTGAGATCTCTGAATCTGTCTGTTGTATAACATCTTGCTCTAGCCCTGGCAGGTTTGAGTGCCACTTGTGTAACTTAAAGCCAGCTACATCGAAAATCTTTACAACTTTATCCTTCAGCTCTTCCATGTTAATTTGTGTTTCTCCAGATAACAGAATGTCATCAACATAGATACAGTGTCGTATCTCCTCTACTTCCGCAGGAAACTGTGCTTCTTGTGAACGCATGTGCTCTTCTATTGTAGCCCCTAATAAAAACGGTGATTGATTTAGGCCAAATAGGGTGCGTGTAAATCGGAATGTCTCTACGTTCTCTCTGTCTCTGTCTTTAATCCAATGGAAGCGCAACACATCACGATCCTCTTCCTTGATCCTGATTTGTAGAAAAGCTTGTTTTAAATCCCCTGCAAGTGAGATTGGTCTTACTCTATTCCTTGCTAGGATATCCCATATAAGGTTTTACAATGGTGGCCCTGTCTCTAAACATTCATTGAGTGATGGTGCATTGTTGTTTGGCTTTGCAGATGCATCATAAACCACTCTGACTTTAGTGCATTCAGCTGCTTGTCTCACCACTGGCTTGTGTGGCAGGTAAAAGGCCCTCCCCCCTGGTTCATGTTCCGCTCTTTCAATGATTCCTTGTGCTTCTTGGTCCTTGATGATCTGATCGTACTGTGTAAACAGCTCTGGTTCCCTCTGAAGTATCTGTGCTAACTTGTCTAGCCTCGCAAGGCTTCCAGCTTTGTTATCTTGTAGTGGTGGGCAGTTTGCCTTCTATAAAAGCCCTGTCTCATAGTAACCCTGTGGCTGTTGCTTCAACTGCTCTCTAAACTCACTGTAAACTGAATCTTCTTCCCCTTGTTGATGATTTTCTAGTCCTAGGACATCTAGGTTGCAAAGGCGCTCATAATCTGCTAATGTCCCTTTAGCGAAGAACATATGACCTGCATCGGCATCTGCTCCAGAAGATATCAGCGTCCAGCCTAATCTTGTATGCTCACCTACAGGCTCTCCCGGTTCCCCAATTTTGCCTTTGCATCTGTTTTGATCTTTGCGTATTCTGATGCCCCCAAGATTACATGGACAGGAAGCTCTGGTTTTTGATCGACGTCATCCATCGTTACTCCTTGTAGATGAGGGTATTTCTTTAGAACATCTTGATACCTTGGATTCTTTACTGAAAGCAACACCTCTCTATCAACTTTGCTTACATCAATTTCTAGCTTGAAGTCCCCCTTAAGATTTTGTATCTCCACATTGTAAATCTCAATTTGCCTGTTTACTGTGCTCAACATCATGTCTATCTGTCTGTTTTGTTTTGAAAATGGCCTTTTTCCAAGAATGTTCACCAGCTTATCTGAGATGTATGAGCTACCAGCCCCCGTTTCTAGTAAGGCCCTGCATTTTACACCATTTACACTGACAATAACAATGGGATATATTACTCCTTGCTCCCCTGTTGCTAATAAAACTTGCTCTGGTTTTTTATCACAAATTGATGTATGATGTCTCGCACTACGAACTTGAAATACGCTTCTCACCCTACATTCTGCGGCTCTGTGGTTGGTTCCTGTACAATTGAAACAAAGTTTCTTTTTCTTCAAACACTCTCTCCTTTGGGTTATTTCTGTCACTTTTTTGCATTCAACTGATTTGTGGTCATCCCCCTCACAATAAATGCATGGCCTCCTTTTCCATTCCTGCCTTACTTGAAAGAATTTTTCACGTTTCTGTGTACCCTGGTTAGCTTCGCGGAAATTTGTACTTGCCCCCCTCTCTTCTTGGGATATGGGATTTCGCTCAGTCCATCGTCTGAGTGCGTTTACTAACTGGGGGAATCCCCATTCCTGCCAGCTGTCATCGGTACGAACTAAATCTGCACGTATCCCCTCAAGTTTATCTAATGTTGCCCGGGTTAGACCATTTATTTCTCCTAATTTCCCCATCGATTCTAGGGCCTGTACACTGATCACCAGCTTCCCATAAAAATCATGAATTTTCGCAGGGTTCCCCCCTTTAATGACTGGCAGCGCTGTGACGTTCTGCACATACGCATTTATGATCTCTCTTGATTTACCATATGTAGATTTTAGGATTTGTTTTGCCCTTTCATAACCTTCTGTTGTAAAAGGAAGACCTTCTACGTTAGCTCTGACTTTTGGCATAAGCAACTCTTTCAAGTAGGAAAATTTCGTGACTTAATCAATTTCTATCAATCTTAACTCTATCAATTTCAGCTTCAAATTGATTCCAAAATCTATACCAGTCTAGATGGGTACCCTGAAACTTTGAAAAAATTAGCTTTGGCAACTTAACCTTTGTTGATTCCTGTTCATTTGGAGGTGAAGTTGATTTAAGTTCCTCCAATCTACGCTCATACTGAAATTTCTGCTCATACCTAGCTTTCTCCAGCTCCGATTCTACCTCAAACTGCCGTTATTTTGACGATAAAAGCTCCTGTTCTTCCTCTCTTCGCTCGCTTAATTTGATCTGCTTCAAAGATCCTCTCATTTCCGCCATGATATGATCAAATTTCTTGATTTCTCCCTCGATTTTGTTGCTCTAGTTTCGAATTTCTCCTGGGTCGTCATCATTCTCCAATTTCAGCTCCTGTACGTTGGTTTTCAGCTCATAAACTTCTTCGATTTTGGATTCATAAATCTTTAGTTGTCTCTCGATAGCCTTGCAATCCTTTGTGTTCAAAATACCTCGCGTTTCGTCTTCGATAAATTTCAACAGGCCTAGTTGCCCTGCGACTTTCTTTGATAAATCCTCCTCGCTTGCTTGATTCGCCATACTCTCGATTTTTGGTTGATCTAAACTCCACTAAAGGTCGTTGATTTCTCCCATCTGGGGTGCCACTTTGTCGCGAATTGGTTGAAGCACGACAACAAAAAATTCACAAGGTTTGATTTTCAATCTATTTTTCCAACCAAAACGTACAGCGATAACATAAAAAACCACACCGGAAGCTCACGCCCCCACTCTTCTCCTCACAATCAATAAAACTGTGTGTCTCACAAACAATAAAAAGGTTAAAGGTTATTAAGAATAATGTAATTGTCTGGTTCTCTTGTGTCCTTCGCAGTAACGCACGCCTCCGCGACAAAGATATTCGATTTGCTTTTTTGTTGAATTGTTCCTTTGTTTGCAAATTAGTTACTATTTCGTTATTAATTGCAAACTAACAAAACTTACATCTCATTTTATGGTGTACATTTATGCAATACTTACTTGCGATTGCTCCTGGATATCTAAAGCAATCACTTCTTCTTTTAGATTCAATTGTTGTCGGAAATGTTTCAAAGATAATATTGTCACCCGGTTGCCCAATCAAGTACAACTGGTGCAAAACCACGCCCAAGATACGCCCAATTCAAATTGCTATCGGGGTTTTCTTTGCGTTTGTTGGCTATGCTATGTCCCGGATTGTCAGTAATCTACTTTATTCAAAAATAATTGGACCAAGGAAACAGGTGAGACAGCACTATGTTTCCCTCATTCAAAAAGATTATTCTTTATAAAACTAACAAATGTGACTGGTATCATCAAAATGTATTGGTCAAGGAACCATGCTATTAGCAATAGCAAGTAAGGGCCACTGTTAGAAAGAACAGCACAGGGAATCTGGTAATTGAAAGGCATGTTGGTGCTAATATCGTAAGGCAAAAAATAGCCCCATTGACCATTTTTATATAAATTCTATCAGATTCCATCGTAAACAAGATGCTGATTTTATCTAATATTAAATTGGCGAAAGTGTTTTTATATACCATATTCATCAGTAGCATCACTGAAGACCAAAACGCTTTGACATCGTATCGTTCTCCTCTCAATACGTTATCGCGTATGTCTTTATTCCATACAGTATTTATCAGCGGCATCATGTACACTGAAGGCCAATACGTTATGCTATCACGCTGTTTTCACCTCAATACGTTATCGTGTACACCGCCCTTATCTACCGTGTCCATCAGCAGACCGAAAGACCAATACGTTATGATATCGTTCCCTCCTCACTACAATACGTTTTCATGAATGTCTTGATTTCGCGCCATATTTATTAGCGGTAACGTGTAAAGAGAAAGCTAATACATTATTATATCATTCAGTATTCGTTCAAATACGTTATCATGCATGTCTCACTGTGTCTATCAACTGCATTGTGTAAACAAATAACTAACCAATACATCATGATATCATACCGTAATCATTTCAATACGTTACCGCAAACGTCTTCATTTAACACCCTATTCTTCAGGCGTTTCTTAAAATTTAAGACTAATATTGCATGATAGCGGGAGTTATCGGGTAAACGAGCCTTTATATTGATAGAAAAAAATGTCAAGAATCAAGTTAGAGCTCCTCGGTGGTAAAATCAGACTTTCATTTTGGGGGCCCAATCCTACGATTTTCCGACAAGATAACATCTTGGATCATGTCTAATTTTTAAGAAACTGCACATTTTGATAGAATTAGATGATTTTTTGACGGGAACCTTTCGAAATTTTGGCTGACCACGCCATAATTAGGTAGCAAGAAGAACAATTCATTTATGATTTTTGATATCAAGATCTGAGGCAATTCATGATACAAGAGGTCAACCGACTACACTTTTGACAAGTCGTCGCTTCTTTTTTTCTTGTTTTCGTCAGTAGGAAATACGTTTGAAAATAACTTTTTTTTCGGAAGAATCCGATGGAAATTTCGGCTAATCTTTACGGAATTGAAATTAAATATACAATTCACAAGCAGTTTTGATTTTGGTCATATAGTGTTTGATTTATTACTTAGTACTGCCAGGCCGGTCACATGGGTTGTGTGGGGGTGTAGTTCCCCCAAGAATAGACATTTGTGTTTTAGTCGATAAAACTGGGTTTTTTGTCGGTAAAATTGGGATTTTGACGGGTAGATAATCTTTTTAAATTTTCAGACAAGAAATTGTCCTTTCGGTAATTTTTAAAAACATTCAAAAGATATTAAAAAGTTCTGCAGTTCAGTTCTGCTGTTGATCCAGAAGAGGATTTTCAGGAACATCACAAAAGACGAATAGTCCCAAGAAATTTGACAAAAACAGAGACAAAAATATTAAAAAGTTCTGCAGTTCAGTTTTTCTGTTGATCCAGAAGAGAATTTTCAGGAACATCACATATGCATTTTTAGCCATTCTAGAAGGCTTAATTTCAAAAAATTTCTTTCGCGTCGGATCCAGCAATGGCGGGTCTTCCTATGTCACTAAACTTGATTTTTAGCCCCCCAGGCTCGATTTTGTGGCCCCATCTCTGAAAACTGCGAAGCACAATGCTCCAAGGATCGTCTACAATCTCTTAGACTAATTTCGTGCGAAGAAATACTTTTCACAGAACTTAAATTTGCTCTCTGTTATCAAGAAGTGGGTCAAGTTGAAGAACAGAAGACTTCAATTTCGAGTTTCTAAAGGTTGAATTAACTACGTGACCACAAAAGCTTATTTTAGAACTTTCATAAAACTAATAGCTTTACAGCTGAAGTTGCATTGTAATAGCTGAAATTTAAATATTAACAATGCCAAAATATTCTGATTGCATTAACGTAGTGTAATGCTGCCAAATTGTACTCGTTAGATAAAAACTTGCACCCTCCCCCCCCCCCCCCCCCCCAAAAAAAGGTTTCCTGAAACAGGGCCTGAGTACTGGATAATTTTTGATCAGCTATCCCATGGTAAAAGTTTGCAAAAAGGGTCACAGAGAGGTTGTAGAGGCCCTTGGCGGTAAAAGGAGAAGATGCAGATCACGTGCGAGCGAAGGGAGCAAACAATTTGGCAATTACGCCCCTTAGATTAACTTAAAATTTCTTTTCAGAACGATTTCTTGGAGTAATTTCAACACGTTAAACGGTTGTTAAATTCGTTGGTATGTTGCAGTAAATCTGATCATTTGTTGAGTATAATTCGCCAGCCACAGGAATGAAAGAAGGATGCGTGCTTGCCTCTTACCCGGGGCCAAATCCACTTACAATGCAAATTATAAGGAAAATAAGTACAGCATATTGTGATAGAGGTACTAAGAAAGATTTACACTCTCAAAAAAACTTTGAAGGCCATAAGATGGGAAGCTATGCAATCAATTATGTTCATAGTCAATAGGAAAACTATTGTCAATTGTTTCTATTGACTGTGCTATGATCAAGAGTGCGTGGTCTCTAAATGGAGTAAATAGCCATGTCTACTTTCAGTGAAGACAATTTTCACTATGTCCAACGTGTGTCATAGTCTTTTAAATTTCTAAATTACCATGAAATCTGTACCCTTTTTGACACTATCCTTCTAGTATGCCTATTTTATCAAGTCTAGCTCTGTATGAATTCAAACTTCTTCTCAATGTCCTAGAAAATACCTTCAGATGGTAGGTAGGAACAAATACAAAACTTCGATAGTGCAACGTTGGTTGGTCGGTATTTTGCATGAATACTGACAAAAAAGTAAATTAATACACTCGTTTTTTTATAAGAAACTGGCTATAAGAAACGAGTACTGGAGAGTCAGAGAAATCAAGAAACTTCAGTACTCGAAGCAATAAAATTAAGAAACTATTAAATCATGATAAAACTAAGAAAAACGAAATTTTGTAAAGTCCAAGAACAATATTGCCTGTTGGCCTAGAACTTAAGACACAAGGGATAAAAATAAACTTCCCACATCTAAATGCAGCATCGGAATGGAAGCGAATCTCTTGACGTGATAAAAAAGCTTACGAACATTTCATAACATCATTAATGACATCATAATAAAGAAAGTCTTGAGAAACAATGAATATTGAAATTTCCAGAACACTGAGAAACGGGAGTACTCAACATCTACCTTTGTTTCCTATAAAAAAATGAGTGTAACCACATTGATAACATTTCACAGAACCATCGCTACAATAGCAGGATCATAAATAGGGTTTGTTGCTATGGACTTGACGCCTCATTGCTGAGTCATAAAGATTTTATGTTCTGTGTACAATGGGTTTTTTTTGGTTGCTTGAGCTGGTGGCCGTTAAATACATTGTTACGTAAATTATCTATTACTAGAAACATTTTTTCCTATCTGTTTGTACTTAGTTGTTCTATAATCGCATTGCTACTGGCTACAATGGTTTCTGTCCTAAGGCCGGTAAGTTTATTCATTGACAATATTTTCAAGTCTTTTGAACGATTTTCAATAGCAAGCTGTCGTTTTAAACTTTTTATGTTTCAATATGGTAATCTATCAGACCTTCATACAAACAAGAATCAAGACCACATGAAGCGAATTCTTAGCGCGGAGGCACTAGTGGAACAAAGATAAGGATTTCAAAATCCGAATCGACGCCCAAAAGCTCGTAAAATTACTGCGAAGAATTAAACAGTGTTCAAAATTGTTTGGTGGGCCAGAAACCGTAGAACCGCCTGAAATTTTCGCAAAAACTGTCAACCCGTGCAATGCTATCTTGACACGAGACTACACTAGAAGCCCTATACCCCAACTTAAGAAATCAGGCTACATTCTTCGCAGACAGGCTTCAGTAGGGCAAATACACACGAGAACTGAGAAATTTAAAGCTAGTTTTTTCCAAATTGTTTATCTGAATGGGAAAAATTCGACCCAGAGATCAAACAATCCTACTCAGTAAGTGCTTTCAAAAAACAACTATTTGCATTTATCCGTCCACCTCAAAAACTAGTCTACAACATCCACGACCCAAAAGATTTATCCATTTTGACACAACTTCGTGTTGGACTTAGCAAGCTGAATTTTCACAAATTCAAACATAACTTCAGTGATACCTTGAATCCTTTGTGCCCAGTAAATGATGGTATTGAGGATACGGAACACTTTTTGCTGCTCTGCCATGCTTATGATACAGATAGACGTGATCTTCTTGATAATGTGAGGGCTATATTGCAACCCTATGGATTAACAAACCTTTCAAATGAAGCTTTACTGCAAACAATTCTTTATGGTCATGAAAAATTATCTTTAAATTTAAATACAAAAATTCTTGAGGCAACATTTTAGAATATATTCAGACCTCTATAATGTTTCATTAAGTAGTTTTAAAAATCTTCTCTTCTATGTAATTTGTCTTTCATTATTCTTGTTTTGTTTTTTTCAATGTATTTTGTCTTTGTTTTTGTTTTAACTTCCAAATTTTGAGTGTTTTTTTGTTATTAGTAATCTGTAATATGTAATTAGTAGCATACAATGTAATTCCAATTTGAAGTTAATATTTTTAATGTAATGGCCACAGGATTGCTATGTATTTCCATGCTCTCTGTGGTATCGTCTTGTAGTTGTCTGTTTGTAAAATTTTATGACAATATAAAAAAACCCGTGCAATATTTTTTCTACAGTCGTACAACCGCGTGCAAAATTAGCTTAAACCAAAGATAATGCTATTTTTAATTAAATATTAATGCAATGGCGCCCGCTGTAAATAAGTTTAATGTTTAGATTTTTCTTTCATACATGCAAGTTGTAAGGTTTTTGATGTGAAATCCGACAAATGTAACTGGGATTGAGTGAAAACGGAAAGCAATGGGGATGACATGTGTCTAGCTCCTTCGCTAATTCAATTCAATTTACTTTGATTCAATATTTGTTAAATATAACAAAAATAGATTAACGGTTGCCTAAAAAGCAATTGTTGTTTTTTCCTGACTTTCATCAGTATCTACCCTGGGTACCAGAGCCAGAAAATTTCGAGCTCGTCAATTCGGCTAAAGTGAGGTCGCGCTTGTTGCAACGAGACGGCTAAAGTGCCTTAGATATGCATATATATTCATAGCCTATCAATAAAAGTGAAAAATATTGTGTCTACTCAATAGTATGTTGACGTTGAAAATTTGATAAAAAGATTATAAAAAATATTCTATTCACAATTTGATTTACTTATGTAAAATATTTTGGCAATTTACAATGTGCTTTTATAGTGCAAACGAGGAGGATCTTCGGAACGTATCTAGACACGCGCGTGTTGACTAATCAGGCACGATCTCACTTTAGAGCCAAGAATCCTATTTTCCATTTCCGCGCTCGAGGGTATTCCATAAAGTGCACCTAAGAGAAAGCCTAATAATTTTCCAAATCCATCGTTTTTGGCTTCTGATAATCTAAATCCTCCATCATCACTGTTGAAATCGAATTCATCAACATCGTCTGAATTCTCGTCTTCGTCAATCGCTTCTTCAAATTGTTCTATGCTAATATCAATATTATTAATATTATTATTATTAATACTTTGGTTTGAAATTGGCTGTTCGAAATAGCTAAAAATAAAAGCAAATTAAGGCCAACTATTTACAAAGGTGTATACAAGAGAAATACATAATAATTACAAAAAACCTAAACTATATATAAAAGTTTTTTAAATCCTACAGTTGCAATGTTTGCATTTTGTTGTTTTAAGATGTTTTTTAAAAACAGTGGAAGAGACTGAAGTTTTCACTTCTATAGGTAATTTTGCCCCTACTCTTTGACCGATGAACCTTACGGTATCTGTACCATAGCATGTGGTTCTCACTTTTGGTAGGTTTAAATTGCTCGAGCTTCTTAGTTGATACGGCATTGCCTTTTCCTCAAAATTTCCATAATAAACGAGGGATTCAAGTGATTCTTTGTTAAGTGAATTTCAACCATGAGCAACTGTAGGTTCTTCTGATGTATAGATACCGAAATATCATTATCTAACAATTTCTCGTAAGGAGAGGTGTTGTCTTTGTATGCGATTCGAAGGGCCCTTTCCTGTATCCTGTTTATCTTGTTATTAATATTTTTGTCATGGAACATCCAGATTAATGGGCAGTAGCTGAATTGTGACATTATAAAAGGGTTCATCATCAGTTTAATTTTTTCGGATTCCATGAAAATCGAAATACGAGATAAAGCATGCAGTTTTTGGCTGGCCTTTTTACAAAGAGTCTGCACATGAGTTTTGCAGCTAAGTTTTGTTTCTAGTGTAACTCCCAGAAATTTTAATTCGTCACTTTCTTTTATTACCATATTGCTCACGATATTGATTTTATGACGACACAAAGATAAAAACTTTATAAGGGATTTGACCGTGATTGGCGACTAGGGGGGTAAAGTTTCCCCCGGAACGATTTTTGCGGTCAAATCCCTTACAAGTTTTCAAACTTCATTTCTCCTTAAAATCTAAAATACAAGCTGGAACAATATGAAAAATGGTATCCCGCCAAAAATTATGGCGATAAAACCAAATCTGCGCTTTAAAAAGTCGTATAATTAAGTTTGGAGAAATTTCCAAAACGAGGTCGTAAGTCAAATTGGTTTATCGAACATTCGGTGAAGAATCTTCCTAGACATTCTGCTAGACATCTTTGAAACCGGGATAAAAATTTTAAAAACCGGGAGACCGGCAGAAAGCAGTCAAAACCGGGAGTCTCCTGGCTGAACAGGGAGGGTTGACAGTTGCCCTCTTCAAGTGCTGGCTTTCCTGTGCTGCAGCCAGTTATTTTTCAGAATAATTTCGAATAGGTTTTTTTAATTAGGTGACTTAAGAAGATTATAGCCTCCCCCCCTGAACACAGCTACTCACCCCTAGAGGCTGTGTTCAGGGTGGTTTTAATCCCCATAGTCATTGTCGTATAAATGTGTTTTCTGGGCTAAAGTGTCTGTTTCTTCCACTTGTAGATCGACTGAAAAGAAAAATTTGAAAATGAAAGAGATTCATAGCTCAAATATGGAGAAGGAAAAGCTCCTGAACGGGGCAAGGTAGTTCATGTTTTTGAAAGCAGATTTATGGAGAATGTTTTCTTAGCTCTTCCATTATACAAACTGTAAAAGAGTTTTCCTTATGCTCATTCATGCAATTTTAAGAAAAACAAATGAATTGGTCTTTTATATAAATTTGAACACAAATGCCACAGCTTTTTAAGTAAAACTATTTTGTTGGCTTGACTCTAACCTCAGAAACAAGTTTGAGAATATTTTCTCCGGTGCCCAATATAGCTCACCTGAGTTGGAAGTCTTACGCTTAACAGGCACATTCTTAAGAGCTAGACATTGAGCATACCCACTATCATGATCAGTGATCCAAGAGGGAAATTGCTCCTCCCCTGCAAAATGAAAAGCCAAAGACAAAGTAGAGGGACACAAAGCAAAGAGTTTCCACTTTTTTGTTAATTTTTTATTGAAAAGATTGCTGATAGTTTAGGTATCTTACCTATTAAAGCTCACCTTGTTTGCTATTGGCTTATTTTGATTTCCATTGTCACGTGCTACGTTAAACTGCGCACGCTGACTTATTACAGGCGAATCTCTCCAGCGCAGAGTAGACTAGAATGAAAGTTACGTATTCAGTAAAGTGCATTCCTACCCGGTATGATACGCGTTATTGTATTGCAGTGACAGTGTGGCAAACGAAACAAAACAAGATGATCAACACGAGACGCCTGAAGAGTACAAATCCAGATGGAGGACAATAAGAATCACTTACTTAACTATGACACTCAGTGCAATGGGTAAATGAAACGTTGTTGTTTTTCAACGAAATTGTAGTTGTACATCAGGTCAAATCTTGCAATTAATTTTTGCAAAGCATTATTTGAAAACCTCATCTTGAAATTGTTGGAAAACCTAAACTTGAAATTTTTAGAAAAACGCCAGAGCACAGTGACACGATGGGGAGGTTTCCCCCCATTCCCTCAAAAATTTTGAAATTTCCTGCATTTTGCCAGATTTTGGTCTTTTTCTTGGCGCTTTGCCTCGTTGCCCCCGCTCAATTAGTAGCCAGTGGCGTACCGAGGGCTGCATCAGCGGGGGGTCCGGGGCGTAGTCCAAAATTTTTTTGGGGGACCACGCCCTTAAAACACTCGCAAATCCGGGGAAACGCCCTTTTTGCAAAATTTTCCCCCATTTTTTATTCATGTTAGCTACGGTAAATAGCAAAGCATTTTACAATTGTTATTGACACACGCATACAGTATACTACCCTCCCCCCCCAATAAGCTTTACATCGTTTTTGGACAAATCTCGAGGACCATATTTTAGAAAAGTGGGGGGTACGGACCCCTCCATTCCCCTTCTTGGGTACGCCATTGTTAGTAGCAAAGGACAAGTTGAGACTGCAGCACATATGAGCTTATACGAAGAAATAAATGTCTTTCAAAATTCCAATTTGGTTTGATTGGTTGGTTGGTTGGTTGGTTGGTTGGTTGGTTGGTTGGTTGGTTGGTTGGTTGATTGGTTGGTTGGTTGGTTGGTTGGTTGGTTGGTTGGTTGGTTGGTTGGTTGGTTGGTTGGTTGGTTGGTTGGTTGGTTGGTTGGTTGGTTGGTTGGTTGGTTGGTTGGTTGGTTGGTTGGTTGGTTGGTTGGTTGGTTGGTTGGTTGGTTGGTTGGTTGGTTGGTTGGTTGGTTGGTTGGTTGGTTGGTTGGTTGGTTGGTTGGTTGGTTGGTTGGTTGGTTGGTTGGTTGGTTGGTTGGTTGGTTGGTTGGTTGGTTGGTTGGTTGGTTGGTTGGTTGGTTGGTTGGTTGGTTGGTTGGTTGGTTGGTTGGTTGGTTGGTTGGTTGGTTGGTTGGTTGGTTGGTTGGTTGGTTGGTTGGTTGGTTGGTTGGTTGGTTGGTTGGTTGGTTGGTTGGTTGGTTGGTTGGTTGGTTGGTTGGTTGGTTGGTTGGTTGGTTGGTTGGTTGGTTGGTTGGTTGGTTGGTACTGCTCTAATGGCCGACTCTCGTATGTGCAGGGAATTGTTAAGGACGGCCGCATGTCCTGTCAAAATGATTTTAAATTGATTGCAATTAAGCATTTGCTGACTTGATCCAGGACGTCATATTGTCATTTGTCGCGCCATAGTCCATTCGGTAACAAATGGCGCGCAAGTGCAAATTTCTTAGCTCGTTTCTACTTTTTGTAGAACACTCAGCGATTTACTCATCAGTTTGGCCTCATTTAAAAAAGGTAATTTTTCTTCTATTATGCCACAGTTATTTGTCTCTAGTGTAAAAGATCTAGGCCTGATTGCATGAGCATCGCACTGATTGCACTTAACGTAAAATTCACTTTAAAATTTAGCTTGACGGGGCTTGACGAATTCTTAAATGACTTCTTAAATCAATGAAGTATGTCGGTGTTACAGTTCCTACATCCTTGATGCTAGAATCTCAATTATTTAATGAGAAATAACAATTTAAATCAATTATGAAGAACATAGAACGTGACGGATAAGATGTTGAATGCAAGTCCTGAGATACAGGACCCAGATCGAACGACGATTCATAGAAATTTGTAAACACATGTAAACAAACATGTATTTGTGAATACATGTAAACAAAGTTCTGCTTCAATTTTGTAGGTTGACCAAGAAGTCAATGCTCAGTTTCTGGGTTTGGTAGTTAGTGGTTACAGCATTTTTCAGGTTATTGGATCCGTTGTGCTCGGTGCTTGGTGCCAATACCGTCCAGCTATCGAGCCTCTGTTGGCAGGTGCATCTCTTCGTTTTATTGGGAATGTTATTTACGTATGTGCAGAAAACTATCCTGGTTATGATGGTAAAATGTTGATTTTACTTGCAAGAATTACAGTTGGCTTTTCAGCAGGTAAAATGCTATTTCACTCAAATTTGTCTCAAATAGTTGAATAATAATACAAGTCTCTGATCTGAGACTTTATCTCTAGAAGAACAACAAATTGGTATTGCGTTGTTAGTATTTTGATTCTTATGCCAACCAATATTTAGTGTTGGTAGCCACTCGTATCTTAGAGTTACCAAAATCTATACCGACACTCTTGCGTTTCCTTCACCAAATAATATTGCTTTTTATCATCTCAATGGCCGGCCACACGTCAGAAAAGTTCAGCTTTTACCCTCCTTCTTGGTGCCCTCTCCCATGATTTCGCCATCTTCATGTTTGGAGAAAAATCTGAATGTATTGTTCTAGGAGACCTAGCTGTTTGTCGCGCTGTGATGTCCCAATCGACTGCAAAACACGAGAAGAACAGTGCATTGAAAGTTATGGAAGTAGTGAAAGAATTAGTATCTGGAATTGGTCCAGGTGAGTAAACCATTTTTCTTGTAAACTTTGTTTGTTGATATTATGATGAAATGACACGTTTCAAAGAACCACCTTTCTCCTGTTTGTGTAACTGAAGTTGGATCATTTCTTGCAAGTCGTGCCAGGTTAAACTGTACGTAAAATATAAGGGTTAAGGTAAAGGAGAAGATAAAATAAAAGGAAAGATACAAGAAAAGGTAAAGGGAAAGGAAAAGGGAAAGATAAAGGGAAAGATAAAGGGAAAGATAAAGGGAAAGATAAAGGATTTTCCAGAATTAATCGCGTTAACAAAGCTAATACTTTAATCAAACACTTATGAAACGTCAGAACAATGAAGGATAATTTTAAACTAGGAAATATATTTTATATAATTACCCAGCTGTTTTGGATTTAGATCTATTATCAGGATTATTATCAGGATTATTATCAGGAATATTATCGGGAACATTTTAAATCGTGATCACATGACTGTAACACTTAACCAATCAGAGCAGCAAGAGGTTTCTCTTTCATTATGTACATCTAAAACTGCTAGGTGAAACGACGACCAGGCTTTGCCAAGTATTAAAAACATAGTCAACAAAAGGGACCAGTTCAATGACCGAGATACCGAGCACCGGGGGCCTTGGCCTCCCTATAAGCTTATGTAGCAAAATTAAATCCTTTTTTTGATTTGTAACATTAATTATAGCTGTTGTTACTCCTATTTAGCTATCAGGGCTGGCCCAAACCCCAAACCCTGGACCAGTCCCTTATACCTTGGGTTCCAAAGTCTCTGTAACTTAGTCTCATAAGCAAAATTTATATCTATCATCAGGACTATTCCTAAAAAAGCTACCACATCAACAGTTTCTTAAGTCTCTCGTAACAAGTGTAAGTTCCTTATCATGTGAAGTCAAATTTAACAGGCCACTACAAAATATTTTTAATGCTGTCGATCTTTGAATTGTTGAAAGACCAAAAACAGCCATCAAAGTCATGCAAATGGAAAAGTTGTGACTGAAAGGCTTTTACAACGTGGCGTGGATCCTGACTAGAAAATGGCACATCTTATTTATGTACTAGAAAATCAGCTCAGTTGATGAAGCTTTTATTATTGCAATTTGAAAGGGAACGTTAGATAGTTTTTATTCGAGATAAGGATAAATTTTGCGATCAAGAGAATGGTAGGGCCCAATCGAAGCAAAAGAGCTAATTCCGGAGTATTTTATTTTTCAGCTCTGCAAGCTGTAGCCGTACCTCTGCTGGGCAAAGGAATACATTATTCGTTTGTGAATATTGACATTTTCAACATTGCTGGATGGATCGGAATAGTGACGACATTTTTCAGAATATTCATCACTCTTATCTGGTTCAAAGAACACAACATTGATGTGAAAGACAGCACAGGCAATATATCATGTCCTTTTCTATTTGACTTCATGCAGTGTATCGTAAATATATTCAGCTACTCACAAATAAATAAAGTAAGTAAGAATGCTCGCATTGTTTAAAGGGCCCATTTTCATCACGCAATGAATTTTTGCAATTGGTGGAAGATAAATGGTGAAATAAGCTATAAAGTTTTCGTAAATCTCATTTCCGTAAATTGTTTGAAGGAGACTTTTGAGTTGATTTAAAGTAAATCTGATTTCCACAAGCTTTCTTCAAATAAAACTGATTGAAGCAAGAGGGAACTCTACAAAGAGAGTGTATTTCTGCTTCGCATGGTTATGTTTAACTGGAAGATTAAATAGGTAGGGTAGTTGCTTCTCTACTTGTGTTTATTCAGCGCCCACGTAGGTCACTTAATGATAAGGGGGCAAAATACAGAAGTCTAGAGCATCGGTTAAAACTGAACGAGAACCCAAAACCATCTGCCTAGATGCATTTGCCGCAGGGCTGTTATCTGCTAGGTTCAAATCATCTGTCAAAAAGAATTTTATGTATTTTCATATACTGTGTTTCGATTTTAGGTGATCTTCCGAAGCCAAACCTGCGTGCTGCTTTGGTTACAATAATAGCCTTTTTCGTCATTCTATACAATGTTTCGACGATTCAAACGTAAGCTGAAGTTTATATCCAACTAATTTAGATATCAATTTTACCATTCTGGTATTATAAGAAATGGGTGTACAAGCGGTATCACAAGGTCAAAGAAAGGCAAAAAGATCGTGAAAGAATAAGAAAGGATGTGAAAGTAAAGGGGGTTTAGAAAGAGTGTGGGTCATATAAAAAAACAGATGCAAATTGACGGTGCAGGTTTTTGGTAGATGTACTCTAGACAGAGACGTAGCCAGGGTGGGCATTTGGAGGGGCAAAGACTAGGCTGACAGCAGAGGAACTGAAGGAATTTTTTGCAGACCAGACCCCTTAGATGCTAGTGATGCTTCATTGATAATTTCTTGATGTTGGGCGAAATGTTGGATCTTTTGACCACCTTGTTGGGTCACCCAACATTGTAAATTTCGATGTTGGACGAAAATTGACTGAATTAAAAAATGTTGGCTGCCGACGTCCAACAATTCTTTTCTTTTGAAGTGTTTAGTGAATTGTTGGATCGTTTGACCACCTCAGCCAACATTGTTAGCTCTGCGCACACGTAGTCGGTACTTTTCGGGTTGATTTCGTTCGCTTCGACTCTTGCTTCGAGTTTCGCTTCGATTTTCGCTTCGACTCTCGTTTGACCATCAACGTTGGATCACTTTCCAACATTGAAAAAAATGTTGGGTGAAATGTTGGGCGAAATGTTGGATCGTCTGACCAGGGCTTTACCCTTGTCTTATCCATTACACTTCTTTTATCTCTTTTGCTAAATATCGAAAGGAATGACTTTCTTTTGTTTGTATCAAAATTTGATTGTTAATCAAGTAGTTTTCTTTTCAAAGGTTTTGGCTTGGAGGGGCCGTCGAGACGTATTTGAAGGTGGAGGGGCCAAAATATCACTGTCTTGATAGGGCTTAGGAAAGGCCATCATCTTGGTTGGCGGTAAGAAAAATTTTAGAAATGTGGCATCTTACAGATGGCCAGAAACTTAAACAAGAAGGATTTCAAAAGAAATCTGCCAATCTTTTCCCCTTGCCCCCCGCCCTTCTCCACCCGGTTTCGACGGCACTGCTCAGTTCTTCTGAAATGGTTTAAATATTTAGTGGAAATGATATCTTTTCCAATCATCTCTAGTATGACAAATCCATTGCTGGGAGACGAGTTTGCCCTGCGAAAAGACGAAGCAGTTCTGTACGCAGGCATAACCCTGTCTTCATTAAGTATTATCACCTTGGCAGCTTTTATCATCATCAGACGTACACAAAACAGGTTCCTTTTTTGTTATTTCCTAATAACTTAGCTTCATTCTAAAACGAAAGCTAGTTATATGTGAGTTATCATCAGGGATGTTAAAAGAAACTGAAACTTGGAAAAAGCTAAGGGGGATGTGACAATATGTCGCAGAAAAAGGGTCCTTTTTCCAAGTCCTCTTCGGTTAGGGTGAGTTTCCCCAAGTTATGACGTCCTCTTTTGGCTAGGAATTCGAAACGTATTACTTTCCCTTATATTGAATGGATATTTATTTTGATAACTTCAAAGACACACCTCATACTACCAAATTGTAAAGAACATTCAAACAAAGTGGTAGACTAAGTCAGTTGAACACAATTTACTTATGTATTTTGTTTTTATTTGCAACAAGACAGAAAATGTGCATTTGGGAAATTGGTTACACAAACTAGTGCCTCTGAAATGTTTTTTATCATCAATAACTGCAAAATTGCTCAAGCTATAAAGAAATTTTCTTTACTACACAGTTGTTTTTCTTGTTTTTGTCAAGATACAAAAGTTGTGCTGTTTCAGCAATCTTGCCCAAACTTATAAGAAATTTTCTAAACTTTTGGTGCTGGCAACAGAAAATCGACTGCTTATGTGCTTAAACTGACCTATATACAGAATTGAAACAGTTTTCTTTTTCAGATTCCGCGAAAGGACAATTCTTTTAACCGGGAGTTTCATAACGCTTGTGGCATTTGTTGTCCTTCTGCCTTGGGGAAGTGAGCGCCCTATACTTCAATCGAAAGGTGCGTTTATGGTAGTCGGAAGGACTTGTTTACACGAAGATCACTGTTTTATCTGTCTGTGAAACAACTCGCATGTTAAAAACATGTTCCTTTAGAATTTACTTTTTATCCATTATCAGCTACATTTTAAGATATTCAGTTTGTTTTGTTGATTTGGAATTGTTCCTTAATTGCAAACTCAAATCTCATTTTATGGTGTACATTTACGCAATGCTTACTTGCGATTGCTTCTGATATATGAACCAATCACTTCTTCTTTTAGATTCAATTGTTGTTGGAAATATTTCGAAGATAGTGTTGTCTCCCGGATGCCCAATCAAGTACAACTGGTGCAAAACCACACCCAAGATACGCTCAATTCAATTTGCTATCGGGGTTTTCTTTGCGTTTGTTGGCTATGCTATGTCCCGGATTGTCACTTATCTACTTTATTCGAAAATAATCGGACCAAGGAAACAGGTGAGAGGGAACTACATTAACAACAAAATTTTTCTTCAGTTAAATTTTCGACGGATAAACGTGGTCGAAAAAATTTCGGACATCTTTGCAGAATTTCGTCGTGACAAATTTCGTCGTGGAATTTTAACACAAAGATATCAACATATTACCAAAATCTTCAGAGGCAAAACCATACAGGTTGCTTAACACTCAATCCCATAGGTACCAACTTCGTGGAGTCTTAAGGGCTTGAGCACCCGCTCGGTATTTGGCTCAACCCCTCAGGCAGCATGTCAGAAAAACCAAATTAAAGCTGTTATTTACTCAGTTTATGCAAAGGTGGGGTCAACAAAGATGCTTTTAGCATTCAAAGGGTCTCTACTTTATATCTAAATGGTATGACAGTTTAAAGACAGAGTATATTTAAATATAAAAGTGTGAATATGACAGGAAATGTTGGTCTGGAAAGTTTGCTTCCTGGTGAGTTCAAAATTTGGGTTGAAAAGTGCAATTACCCGGAATGAATGAAAGAAATAGTACAGTTAATTAAAAATAGACAGAGATGGAATCTTTTGAAACCGGTGACAAAAGACAGCTAGAGCAGGTAGCCAGGGTGGTAAGATGGGGAGGTAAAGGGACAAAAGCGTGTTGATCAGGGGAAAATTGGAGTCCTCATCCTTTAGAACGCCAGAAAACGCCCTCTTTCAAATATTTTTTTTGCCACGGGGCACCCGCCCCTCTTACCTCCCTCTCGCTACGCAACTATAAATTATTTTCATTAAACAATGGTGATAACGAAGTTTGTTCAAGAACCGACAATGATGATGATCATCATGAAGCCGACGGTAAATTCAATTATGGAGACGTTGTAAATGAGGAAAAGGACGTGGTTGACAGTGAAAAGATAAAACCGATACCTTGATTTTATTCCTAACCTCATGTAAGAGTTTTTCTATGCGAATTCTCAAAAATCTTGATGCAAAAAATTTCGTCCTGACCAAATCTGTCCAAAATTTCGTCACGACGAAGTTTTTTCTAGTTAATTTGTATTTACTTCATTCAAACAAATATTATTTATAACACTAATAAAATGTATTTATCAAGTAACATTGCCATTAACAATAGATGGGAAGAGCCACTGTTAGAAAGAAAATGACAAGGGGTCTAGAAATGGAAAGGCACGTTGGTGCTAATATCGAAAGGCAAAAATAGCCCCATTGACCAACTTTATATAAATTCTATCAGATTCCATCATAAACAAGATGCTGTTTTTATCTAATATCAAATTGGCGAGCGTGTTTTTATATACCATACTCATCAGCAGCATCACTGAAGACCAAAACGCTTTGACATCGTACCGTTCTCATCTGAATACGTTATCGCATATGTCTTTATTCCATACCATATTTATCAGCGGCATCATGTGCACTGAAGGCCAATACGTTATGCTATCACGCTGTTTTCACCTCAATACGTTATCGTGTACACCTCCCTTATCTACCGTGTCCATCAGCAGACCAAAAGCAAATACGTTATGATATCGTTCTCTACTCACTTGAATACGTTTTCATAACCGTCTTGATTTCACACCATATTTATCAGAGGCAACTTGTAAAGAGAAAGCTAATATGTTATTATTTCGCTCAGTATTCGTTCAAATACGTTAAGATGCACGTCTCACTGTATCCATGAAATGTATTGTGTAAACAAGAGATCAACCAATACGTTATGATCAGTGGCGGCTCGTGGGGAAAATTTTTGGTAGGGCTGATGACGTATTATTTGAAATCTAAAGCTATAGACACGGAACGTCAAGAATAATAAATAGCCTCTCCATTCTTTACTACCTCTAATCAACGAGGCTGTCATTATTTTGAAAGTTTCGATTGAAAAAAAACAAGTGCCACTATTAATCATGCATAAATTTTAATAAGCAAAGTAGTAAACTATGTGTAATGTTGGTGTGCTCAACTTTATTTATTCAATTCCGCTGGACCGTTTCTCTCTTCACAAAAAGGGGAGTTCGTGGGGGATGTCCATAAAAACATAGACAACTTGAATATGGCGAACCCGTAGACGATATCCTTTGCATTGCATATCATGGCAATTAAAATTTTTTCAAAGAACAAAAAGTTCAAACTGTTAATTGATTAATTTTCATATGTCGTGAAGCTAAAATTGTTCCAGTTTAAAGCCTGCATTAGAAATATGATTTATGCCATTAAAAGGCCTACGGCCTAGCCTTCCCATTATGAGCTTATTTCAAGATCGGCAAAATTAATTCTGATAAAGATCTATCTTGTATGCTTTATTTCAAAGTTTTGAAGCTAAAAATGCGAGTCTTCGAATACACGACACTCTGCTACGTTCCACTTCAAGATCAACATTGCCTATCACTTCAACAAAAATTCAGCTACCGTTGAATTGAATTATTTGGGGCTAGTTGAAACTAGCCCCAAAGGAATGCAGATTCGAGCAGAATTGGCCAATCAGAAGGCAGTCATCCATTGAATAGTCGAGTCATGAGAGGCACTTGATTGGTGCATTCTCTGCTAGTTTGGGGCTAGCCCCAAAAGCCCGGAAGATGGTGTCTGAGACCCCGTTTACACTGTCCCGGGACAATTTTGTACCGTTACGGTTCGCAAGTGTTTACACTGTCGCGGTTCCAAATTGTTTCCTTTAGCCGTTCCGTTTACACTGTACCGGTACAGTGTAATGGCTTCAAAATTTAATGGCAGAACATTGTTTAGAAGAAGCTGTATTTAGTCAACCAAGGCTTTTATTTTGCCGCCGAAGTCAACAATCAAATTTTTATTGAGAGTTAAAATGGAGTGGAAGGCCGATAAAAACTTTACTTGGACGAACGACAAGGTGGCTTTAATTTTCAGTGTTATTTTAGACTACAAAACTGCAAAGTCTAATCAAGGCTTGGACTGGGAAACACTACAAGCCTTTTCTGTGGTCGTCTTTTCTTCAGCATTTCCTTTTCTTCAGAATTTGACAACGTAGTTACGCCACAATCAAAGCCTCGATTACCTGAAACAGCCATACAAAAGACCTCTTTGTGAATCCGTGACAAAATCGTCTCGGATAGGTGTTTACACTGTCCCGTTCAAAAACGGAACCGTGACGGTACAAAATTCGTTCGCTTTCAAAGCAGGGTCCAAACTGTTCCGGAAAGCAGAGCAAAATCGTCACGGTTCCACAGTGCTAGTGTAAACGGAAGGGCGAACCGCGACAGTTTTGTCACGGTTCCAAACTTGCACGGGACAGTGTAAACGGGGTCTGATACGCGTGTTTGTTCAGTTTTCGAAAGAACCGCGGGCAGTGGGACCTAAACAAACTAGAGAATGGACAAACAGTGAAACTCGAAGCAACGAAATTAG
This sequence comes from Rhopilema esculentum, assembly GCF_057945365.1. Classification (NCBI taxonomy): domain Eukaryota; kingdom Metazoa; phylum Cnidaria; class Scyphozoa; order Rhizostomeae; family Rhizostomatidae; genus Rhopilema; species Rhopilema esculentum. The sequence continues at coordinate 8,778,828 of NC_142822.1, read as the reverse complement.
TGAACAGTGCTAAATTAATAATGGACGCTGATTTTATTTACGTTTATAAATCCAAAACATATTCTTGGAAATCTTTGGTGGAGCTGAGCCTCACTAGCCCCACTAGCCCCAATACACGAGCCGCCACTGGTTATGATATCATACTGTATTCACTTCCATACTTTACCGCAAAAGTCTTCATTTCACACCCTTCTTCAGCCGTTCCTGAAAAATGCAGACCAATATTGAATGATAGCGCGCAGTATCGTGTGCGCTAACAGACCCTTGCATTGATAGAAGAAAATGTCAATAATTACTTTAGAGCCCCTTTTCCTTACATTTTTTAATTTTGACATGAATCAATTGTTTGATCTTTTATCAGGGTTTGTACATGGCCTTCTTCAGCTGTGCTGGCTCACTTGGAGATTTTGCCGGACCACTGTTAACGACTTCATTGTATGCACATTTTGGACCAAGAGGATTGTTTCTTTGTGCAGCGATTGTAAACTTGATAACTGCTACGATGATTGCAGGTTTTCAAACAATATTAGTTCCATTCGAAGAATATATTAAAGTACCTATCGCTGATGAATGATGATTCTAGAATAAAAATAACAATACTCTTGTGTCTCTATTGCTTTATAAATTAAATTATGCACTGGTTATATAAAAGATCTAACTTACTTGGATCTCGAAAAAATCACTCTGAGGGCTAATTATTTTTGGGCTATTTCTTAGGAAAACCAGATCTAAAAGGCAAACATTGTCTTCCATTTACCTTTTATGGAACGTTTTCTAAACTCTATATAAAATGCGGATGGCCGTCTTACACGATCTGAAGTTTCATCTTGAGCATATGTATTGCATTTATCTATTTGTTGTAAGTCTTGAAATATTCTTAGGTTAGAACGTATGGAAAAAACTGCAAACTAAGTTTTGACAGGAAAAAAATAATATCTATGAAAAAAAATTAGAAAAACAATAGGAAAGAAAATTTCTTAGTGGTCTGTACCCCATCTTCCTTGTATTTATTGAAATTTCATTAATTTTGATTTTTTGGCCTTTTCCTGTTTTTTTTTGGTAAAAAAGCATAGAATTTGATATCTTATTGTTTATGGGCACAGGGTTTTTTGGTTTCGTTGAATATTTGTGCTGATTCTTTGATTTGATGTACCAAAAATAGTATTCTGATAGAAAATTCAGCCTGAATATTTCACCACAAAACTCGATAATACCCTCCCTCAAAAAGTGAATTAAATACTCTACATTGATAATCTATCAGAGCACTATGTCTCAGGGGCAGCTTGGGATGGCAATAAAAGTATTTGTTTAAGACCATTTTATTTCAAAGAAAGAGGACCTTGGATTTTCTTAGATCGCTCGAAATTCATTTGGCTTTTTTATTCGCTGCCATTTTTTTACAACAATACCCTAAATCGATAATTTTTCACGGAACCATATCTACAATGGCAGGATTCCAAATAGGGTTGGTTGCTATGGACTTGACACCTCGTTGCTGAGTCATAAAGGTTTTTTGGATTATGTAGACAATGGGCTTTTTGGTTGCTTGCACTCGTGGAAGTTAAATACATTGTTACGTATATTATCTAACTAAAAACTTATTTCCCTTTTTGTTGGTACTGACCTGTTCTATGATCGCATTGCTACTGGCTACAATGGTTCCTGTCCTAAGGCCGGTAAGTTTATTCATTGACAATATTCTTAACTCTTTAAACGAATTTCAATAGCAAGCTGTCGTTTTAAACTTTTTATGTTTCAATATTGTAATCTATTGACCTTCATACAAACAAGAATCAAGGCCACATGAAACAAATTCCTAGCGCGGAGGCAGTAGTGGAACAAAGATAAGGGTTTCAAAATCCAAATTAACGCTCAAAACATTCTAAAATTACTGCAAAGAATATCTAAAGTTTCTCTTTACAAATTTTGCGGAGGTGAAGAAGTTAAATAGCCTTCAAAATTGTTTGATTGGCTGAGAAATCATAGAACCGCCTGAATTTTTCGCAAAAACCGTCAACCCGTGCAGTATTTTTCTTTTAAATCGTATAACCGCGTGCAAAATTAGCTGAAACCGAAAAAATGTTATTTTTAACTAAATATCAATGCAATAACGCCTTAAACATCACTATAGATAAGTTTAATGTCTAGATTTTTTATTCATACATGCAAGTTGTAAGGTTTTGGGTGTGAAACCCGAAAAACATAACTGGAATTGAGTGAAAACCGAAAGCAATGGGGATGACATATGGCTCGCTACTTCGCTAATTCATTTCAATTCAATTTGATTCAATATTCGTTAAATGTAATCAAAATAGAGTTACGGTTGCCTAAAAAAGCAACTTGTTGTTTTAATCTGCCTTTTCATCAATATCTTGAGCCAGAAAATCTTGAGCGGATAAATTCGGCTAAATGAGATCGCGCTTCATTGGTCAACACACACGTGCCTAGATACGCTGGTGGGAACGAGACGACATTTCAACAAGATACTGTTGTTGTAAACATTCGAGATAAGTTTGTGTCGATATTTACAAGATCTTTTCATACATAGCCTATCAATAAAAGGGAAAAATATTGTGTCTAGTGATCCTTGTACTGTTTTATAAAAAGTTTTATGAAAAGGTTTTAAAAAAATATTTTTGCACCATATAATTTACCTATGTAAAATATTTTCGCAATTTACAATAGTGCTTTCATTGTGCAGACGAGAAGGGTCTTTGATACGTATCTAGACAGGAATTGTCTAGTTTCCATACTGCTCGACCTCTATAAAAAACTAAAGTCCAATAGGGTTTCAATGGCACTTCTTAATTGTGTTGATGTAGGCTTTTCCAAACATTGATCTCCATTTGCATCTTTGCCATCCTCTTCCTCATCCTCTACTTCGATTGGCTCCTCTACTTCACGTACCATTGCAAAGGATTGACTCGTTAGATAACATAGGCTCTGTTGCGGCAACGGTATCATCAAAACTTGCAAATTCTTCCGGTGAAACCTCTTTAGGATTTTGCAGTTCTCAGCCATTTGTAAACCGCAGAGTCCAACTCCTCGTATGTCGCAGTCTTAATTCTTTTTCTCATTTTAGAAGCATTCTTTCCTTCAACTGCTTTCCTTTTACCCAGTGTGAAACTGTGTTTTTAGCAACACCATATTTCTTTGCTGTAGCTATACAGCTTAGGCCTGCATCAATTTCGCCTCGTATTTGTTGACTATAGTTTAACAGGCAAGCCTTCGTTTCGAAGACTGCAAAGCTGCCATTATTCTAAATGTGACTGCTGATCTAGCAATCGAATGTTCGCAAGAATATTCGAATAAAGAGTGTATTGTTTCTTAAGATGATTTTTTTTGGAAAAGATTCTTTTTTGCAAATCCAAGGAACCGGAGAAATTGGTCCCACTAAACGAAAGTTCCACTTATCCGGGGCTCCACTTATCGAGAGCAGAATGTACTTCATATTGGGATAGTGCATGTAACAGATTGCCGAGCCCCAGACTCTCAGTTTTAGTTTAGAGCCTGGAACTCAGGCTACTAACAGAAAGTCTGTTGATTTTCCATTTTCATCGTATTTGGCTTGTCGAAATTCTAACCCTCCATCATCACTGTTGAAATCGAATTCTTCAACATCGTTTGAATTCTCGTCTGCGTCATTCGCTTCTTAAAGGGCCTCTCCAGCCAAAAAAAATTTTTTTTATTGACTAAAAAGTTAGCATCTGGTGCGTGTATCATGGCAAAGTCGTTGTTTTTGCGAAATTCCAATTAGTTTAGAAGTTATAAGTTATAAGTTTGGTGACATTCTGACGTCCCAATGTGCGGCTCTCGTCGCCATGAATTGCGTCAAAATTGCGTCACAGTGTCACCAAACCGAAAACTTTCTCTCGGTTAATTCAATTCAATTATCGAAATGCAAGAGCTTATATCTCACAAACTATAAAAAATATCGAAAAACAAATAACGAATTCGTGATCAGCAGGTTCAACTCCTTCAGATTAGCCAAGAAAATGCAAGTGCAAAATTTGGCTGGAGTTGCCCTTTAAAATTGTTCTGCGCTAACATCAATATTCTCATAATTCTTCTCATCACTTTTCTTTATGTACGAAGCAGAAACAAATGCTTTGAGACTGTATGTACGAAGCAGAAACAAATGCTTTGAGACTGTGATCCGAAAACCACACATTTTTGCCATGCAGATTGGAAAACCGACTCAAATACCGAAACTGTTCAACGTGGCAAACTGCATATCCGATCGATTTTAAGGCACAAACAGAAAACCCCAGCCGAAATATGGGCAGAACCCAAAAACCTCCTCTTTATAGCCCCAGGGCCATAGCTGGCACTCAACGATTTAAAGAGACAGGGAAGCAACGCAGAATTACAAGGTTAATTTCAAACTTGCATTGTAAGGGAACATTTTTTTGATAATTATTTAATCACGATATCCATTCAGTATCAATAATAAAAATCCTAATTACAAATACAAGTAAAATAATACCGTTGATAATTTAAATTAACAGACATAAAAACCACGACTGTTCTTCCTTAGATTCGTGCGGAAATATTTTTCTTCAGCTTAGGAAATGACTTTTTAGCCCATTCTTAAACAGGGTTATTGTATTGGACTCTCTTATGTGTTTTGGGATAGAATTCCACGTTTTTAGACCTGTGTAATTAAAACTTTTTCTACTGAAGTCTAAATTCAGCCTTGGGATTTGGAGATCAGTCTTGTTTCTTGTACCATTCTTGCTTATCGTGAATCTTCTAGCAAATTTATCGTGCAGACTTTCAGGTCATATCTTGTTGATTATTTTAAAGATCTTAACATACCGGTCAAATTGAAACATCTGATCGATGTTAAATGTTGGTCGAATCAGAGAGTCCTTTATCTTAGATGTTTCAATAATGTCAAATGCACGATTTTGCAGTCTCTGAAGGGCTGATATTTTAGCGTTCGATAAGCTCCCCAGAACCACGTCAGCATAACGAAGATGACTTTCAACAAGCGCTTTGTACACTTTAATTAGCATTGAATGTGGGAGGATACCCTTAAGTTTATTCATTGCTGCTAAGCCCCCAGCAATTTGTTTCTTAGTTGATTCACATCGCTCTTCCCATCCCAAGGAATCAACAACTATTACCCCGAGATATTTTGTTTTATCAACCACTTTAATTTTTTTTCGGTTTCTGAATAATTGCGGTAATGACTCTCCTTTTTTCTTTCTACGAGGAAAATCTGTTATAATGTATTCAGTGCTCAAAATCATTCAAATAAATGATAAAGAGCAGGGGTTCCAAGCATGAGCCTTGGGGAATCCCAGATTCTATTTCTAAAATATCAGATATTCGACCATCAATGGAACATTGCTGGCTTCTATTAGCTTATAGTGAGGGCAACCAGTGGCGGATTTCATAAGAATCGTGCATATAATGAAGAAAGCATAAAAATTGGCACACATATGGATTTTGACATGCTGAAAGCGATGAGATTGGGACCCCAACTGTAAAATACCCCCAAAGAGCTATTTTTAGCCGATGGTACTCGGACCCAGTCCTCTGCAACTAAATCTGCCAATTTTTCATCAATCTTCCATACCAAGAGGATTAAAAGTTGTAGAAGTGTATAATCAGGCATGTAAATACAATAATATTTATATCTAAAAATGAATTTACCCTAAAATCTATTTCGAGATGTAGTTCTTGGTCCCAGACCTCCAGGAAAGGTGCTAATTATTTTTCTGTCGTACCCGGCAAGGAAATACGAAAATTATATTACAAAGATTATGCTCCTCATAACGATAAAAGCAATCACATCTTTAAATTGCTCCACAATCTAATTTTAAAAAGGGGTCCTTGTGTCCAGACCTCTACCAAATTTTCAACCAATGAAATGCAGCGAGTTAATGTTATTTTTGACAAATACATAGCTGGTAGCCTGAAACCAGAAATGAAAGAAGGGCAAGGTTTTTGAATTCGAATCTTCGTCATTGAATTTACACCTATGTGAAAAAATTGGCAACTATTTCTACGAAATGACTAAAACAAAATAGAGCTGTTTCACTGTCTTGTTGTCGATTTGACAAGCGAATCTGTGTCGTAGTTGCTACAGATTCTGAAAAAGTGCTACTATCAGAAGCAAACGATCATACGTTTTCAACTCCTTGTTATCATGAAGTGGCAGACATACGCATTTTAATGCATGTCAAACATTGTGCTGATTCAAGGCAGAGGCGGATTTAACGGCGCAACTGATAAAATTAGCTACGAACGTGAATAGAGAGCATTCTGTCAGTAATTAGGGTTCCAGAAATTTTTGAATTCCGAGGACTCTCGTCACTAATTTCTGAAAATTTCTCAGCACCCCCATGATCAGCTGCCCCTAACTTCATATTTTCTCTGGGCCCGCCCCTGGATTCCGATCATAGCAAAGTCGCTATAAGAACTGCTGACACTGGTATTGTTTTCATCGCAATCCTACTTTTCCAAACACTGGATTTTGAGGAATTATGGATAATGTTTGGGGTCGATTAATCAAAGCGTTGGTTACCAGTTCACTCCTATGTACATGCTTTGGGACAAAACGTTTGCAAAGGCCTCCAATTTTGGTATGCATTCATTGGCTGTGAACGGGTATCGCTATTTTCTGGGAAAGGAAAGAATAACGGATAGCTTTGTAAGGTATGTTCTTTACGTGATTGACACTAAAGCTTCATAGTAACTAAATTCTTTTTTGATAGAACAGTTTCCAGCTTATTGTCACAGAGATACAAGAGAACTTCAGAGCAAGGAACAAAGATAGTAGTTTCTGGAATTGCTGAACAAGTCTTCCAGAATAAAGATTAATCAACAGACTTTGTGTTTAAAGTAGTGCGTTTGTTTGATAGCTATTTGAATTCTTCCTATTTTTCAGACTGTCGAATGGTGATAATAGCCAACATAAGAATTATGCTAGGTTTGCAAACATTATGCTAAAATTCAAATCAAGACTGTCCCGTTTGAAAAAGAGGCTAATGCATGCTCAGAATAGCAAAAGTGGCCAGAGTTTCCATTTGGCCTTTCTGACCGGAGCTGTCTAGTTTCCATACTGCTCGACCAGATGACGTAATTAGTTTACCCTAAACCTAACTCTAGCCCTAACCCTAACCCTAACCCTAACCCTACCCCTTACCCTTACCCTTACCCTTACCCTAACCCTTTACTTGAAATAATTAATCATGCTAATTTATGACTATTAATCATGCTTATTCATGACTATCAGGTCGAGCAGAATGGAAACTAGACAATTCCTTTCTGACCACTTATCTAAAACAAAGTGTACTCAGCCTTCGTACACAAAAATTATCCGTTTTGGCCGTTTTTCAAAACCCCTTTTGTCATAAATTGGTTTGGCCGAAGAAGCAATAGTTAGCTAAATCGGCCGCATTTAAAATAATTTCAATAATGCAAATGACGAAAACATGAAACAAAGTAACAGTTAACAGAAAATTCAAGATAAGTCTACAAAGCAAACTCTGATTACACTATCACTCCCCACAATTAGTAGAAATGTAGCTTTTTTGTATATTTTGTTTAGCTGGCTGAATTTGGCCGCCAACCGTAAAAAATTTGGCTGCCAACCATTCCAAAAAACTGGCAAAACCCTGAAAGTGGAAAGTCACAATTTACTCCCAAATGATAACCACGGATGCTGTTGTAAAGTCTTTGCATTTGGTTGGTAACGATGGACAACGGAGCAATGAAAACAATGTTTTTTTAAAAAAAATCAAAATTATGCCAGAGTTGTGCTAGATTCCAAATTATGCTAGATTTTAAGCTAAATGACGATTTTTGACCAATATTATGCTAAAAGCACCTACCTCCGATTAAAGCATGGAGTTGGAATACGACGATTGAAAATGTGTCATCGTTATTGATGATTGTCACAGAAGTCTCAAAGGCATACCAGAAGCTTATCAAATGTGGATGTAAAGAGAAATGTTCGAGAAGATGTAAATGCAGAAAGTTTATTTTCGTGCATGTGCAATGGGCAGAACTTCGAAGAATTAGACACTTAAACTTTAGATCTCGCCAGGATGTCGATTTTGTGCGACAATTCGAAAATATTCACTGAAAGCTGACATTAGATAACACAATAAGCATTTTCTAGCAAGTACCTGCAGGCATTTCAACCGACTAGGTGCAAGTAACCTATCTTAGAAATTATATGGGAGCATAGGTTTGCGTAATTTCTATATTTGCACATTTGAGGAATTTTGGCACATATGCATTTCAGAAGCCTTTAGCGGACTGTTTACTTATACCCCATGCTAAAAAGCTAGATAGCCCTGTAGTGACTGTCATTTCTGAATTAATGATTTGAAAAAAACATCCTTTGGGACAATGAATTTTGTGTGCTTGATGAAAAATTGAAACATTTGTAGAGGTCTGGATCCAAATACTCTCTTTCTAAAAATAGGTCGTGGGGCAATTTAAAAGATGTGATTGCTTTCATCGTTATGAGGAGCTTTATCTCTATAATATTAGTAATTTTCGTATTTTGCTGCCGTGTACGACAGAAAAATAATCAGCACCTGTCTTGGAGGTCTGGGACCAAGAAACCCATCTAAAAATAGGATTTCATTATTCAGATATCAATATTATTTTGTCTACATGCCTGATTATACACTTCTACAATTTTACAACATGCCTGATTATACACTTCTACAACTTATTATGCTTTTGACATGGAAGAATGATGAAAAATTGGTAGAATTTGTTTCAAGGGACTGGGTCCGAATGCCATTGGCTAAAAATAGCACTTTAGGGTATTTTACAGCTGGGGTCCCGATCTCTTCATTTTCAGCATGTCAAAGTCCATAGGTATGCCTATTTTCATTCTAGCTTTGAAGATCTCCTAAGATATGATTATAGTGTATCTGTTCATCAGAAGAACTTACAGGCATTAATGATAGAAATGTTCAAAGCAACTTACCAAGAGTCAATTAGACACTCGACTAACTTGATTGAATTTAAGACCAAAAGCAAAGCTTGGAAGGGAGAAGAATGCCAATGCCAATGTAGGCACTGCCGAAGTTTTGTACTACATTTAGGTTTTATATGAAATTTTTATCCATTCTGTTTTTTGTAATTTGAAGTAGTTGGCTTTAATAAGCTATGCATGTAAATATTTTATCTTATACATTGTATATCTATTTTAAACCTTCTTTTAAGCCAACATTGTTAATAAAGAGTTAATAATAATAATAATCAAAATCAGGATAGTTCTCAGCACAAAGGTACAAGGAACTTCCATATAAAGCGAAGAGAGGCGCTTGCCAACAATGGCTCGATAACTGGACGGTGTTGGCACCAAGCACCAAACAAAATGGAACCAAAAACCTGAAAAATGCTGTAACCACTGTAAGCTTAGCCTGCGCGCAGACTTAACTGGTTTTCCCAGAGATGAATTCAGTCGAATGGAATTCATTCAATTAATTTCATCTATGAGAAAACCCTCCCTGGGAAAACCAGTCGAGTCTGCGCGCAGGCTACTGTAAGCTGTAAGCTGGAAGACAAAGTATAAGCCAAGCAGGCTGTTCACATTCAATCAGGCCCCTTTTGCAGTTATCCCTTTGATCATATAGAATAGATTGTGGAAATGAGGAAAATTACCTTTTGAAGATAAGGCCAAATTGACGGTATAATGATTAAAAATTAAAAAAAATTAGACAAAAATTTTAAAAGAATTTGTGCAAAGATAAGATGGAAGATCTAAAAATAGCACGGTTAGCACGGTTTCAAAAACTTGCATCACATCTCTTACAAAATACACGAGACAGACCACTCCATCCAAATATTCAGATCTTTAAAAAGAGGTGAAGTTGGAACTTTTAGCCTGTTCGAATTGCAATCCACCTTGACAAGCAGTAATCGATTTGCCTGTTAAGCAATAGCAGCAGAGCCAAATTTTATCGCTCTGTTATCAACCATTGGTCCGGAGATCGTTTTCACAGGAAAGCAGATGTTTTTTAATGGAAATACTTGCAACTGCAGATTGTGCAATGCTCTTGTTAAAGGTTTGGGGATTTTTGTAGGATTTTTAGCACATTTAAAGATTTAAAAAATAGCAAACTGCATGCTAATTTTTTATCTATTAATTGTTGGTTTCAATAAATTGTTGATGTAATGCCTTAAATCTGATTTGTTGAATTACCCAGTTCATTAGCTATAGATTTAAATTGTCAATATAAAGAATTAATTGAAAATAGAAAAATGAAAAAAAATGCGAAAGATGTATAAAACATAACCCAAAAAGGATTCGCAATGAATAAAAAGGGTGTATACTAAAATAAAGATTTTTCTGCAAAAAAGCAGATGTCCCAAAGTGTATCCTTACCATCTTCTATGCAACTTGAGCCACTGCTGACCTTTTACCCCTGTTAGAATTTGACAGTTAAAATAGTTAGAATGATGCGGATTTGGCCAAAATATTTTCGAGCTCCCTTTGTTTATATTTTGGGAATATTTCCCTGCTTTAAACAAGTCCTAAACTCGACTTCTTCTTAGAGCAGCTTATTACTTACTGAGATTGTTCTGCATAAGTATTGATAAAGAATAAATTAAATACTCTACATTGATGATCTTTCAGAGCACCATGTCTCAGGGGCAGCTTGGGATGGCAATAAAAGTATTTGTTTAATACCATTTTATTTCAAAGAAAGAGGACCTTGGTTTCTCTTTGATCGCAAGATATTTCTTTGGCTTATTTATCCGCTGCCACTTTTTTACAACAATACCCTACATCGATAATTTTTCAGGTGGAAAATTTCGAGTGGAAAAATGTTTGTTTTTTTAATAGTAACAGTTATATCAACGAGCTATTGTAAAATCACACTTACGAATACACCTGCTGGGTCTATTGGATGAGTTGTAATGGCAGGTATGTTACATTATGTATTTCACTGAAAAAGCCGTTTGATTTGGACATGGAGTTCAATTGTTATATTTCCAATACGAGGAAATAGTTAATCAGTAAGTGCTGTACCTCATACCAAAGAAGAAATAGATAAGAAAACATTGGCGAGCCGTGAATTAAATTGCTAGCACTGCACCAGGGGCCCATTTAAATGTGCAGTAATTATATCAGTTTAAAACTGTCATTTTTAAAAGTTAAGGTTTTTCCCTATCTGTATCTATATCTGTATCTGTATCTGTGGCTGAAGATTCTGCACGATCAGATGAAACCGGTACCAACAAACCGGTACGACGCCTCATTGCAGAGTAATGAAGGTTTTTTGTTATGTGTCCATTGGGGTTTTTTGGTTGCTTGAACTCATGGCAGTTAAATACATTGTTACGTAAATTATTTTAATAGGAACATTTTTCCCTATCTGTATGTACAGTCGACTCTCGTTATTACGGACACCATCAGGACCAAAATGTTGCGTCCGCAATAACGAGAGTCCGTAATAGCGGGATGAGAAAAAAATCACTAATTTATTGGTTGAAAAATTATTAAGTTTTTTTGATCAATAGCAATCGTGAAATTTTGTTAACAGAGATTTGTAGTGCTGGAGTTTATAAATTTTGTATCATTTTGTAGTTTGTAGTTTTATTGTTGTAAAAAGTACTTTTCAAGTGTCGTCTGGTGTGATTGCTTTTTCAGTGCATGTGCTGCAACTTTACTACTGAGGCATGCGAATTTACTTGCTATCGTCGCAAGACCACGCTGGATGAGAAAAACTTCTATGTCTCTCACCGACCTTGCAACATCGTGATAGCTCTTCAAGCTGGTGGTCGGAGTGACTCATGTATATCATTATCATCATTATCATCATCATCATCATCATCATTATCATCTGATATAACCACTTCCACTTGCCCATTTATCACTAAAGAATCTAGCAGTTCCTTTTCATTATCCATGCAGTAGCATATAGGCAGCTTGGTATCTGATAGCAGGTATGTATATGGAGTGATGGTGGTTTCGGGTGAAACCTCTTTAATTAGATTTTCGAGATCTTCATCGATGTCATCAAGGTCACTGAAGGGATCTTCCTCCTCGTCTTCTATCAGTGTATTGCTGGAAATTCCCCCAGAATTGAAACACTTACTGATGGTTGTCACCTTAACATTATGCCATGCTTCCCCCACCCAATTCATTGCCTGTAATACGTTGAGTGATTTGCTGATCTCTGAGGCGTTCCTTTCACTTGAGGTCATTGCGATGATGAAGCGTAGCAAAAGCTTTCTATAATTAACTTTGAAGTTTTGAATAATGCCGAGATCAAGAGGTTGCAACTCAGATGTGCAATTTACAGGAAAAAACACGAGCTTGACGTTTGAGTAGCGTCCCTTCAAATCATACGGATTGCAACCAGCTGAGTCGAGAAACAACAAAATTGATCTTTTTTTCGCTTTACATTCCCTGTTAAATTGACTCAAGATCTTATGCAGAATGTCGGAGGTCATCCATGCATTTATTTGGCTGTAACATTGACAAGGAAGGTCCTCTCTGTGGACATTTTTCAAGCACCTTGGATTGGCATACTTTCCGATAACTATTGGTTTCTTCTTTTCTCCAGTTGCAGAGGTCATCAGAGCAACAGTCAGACGTTCTTTGGATTTCTTACCACCTTTACATTTCATTGATTTGGCAAAAAGGCATTTGTCTGGAAGAGCACGATAGATGAGGCCAGTCTCATCTAAGTTCCAAATGACTTGCATTTCATAACCAGAAATGATTGAGCCAAGCCGCTCTTTCCAAGACTTCATTGTATCCACTGCAACATCAGCAGATTCTCCGCAAACTTTGTGTTGTGAAAGATTGTGTCGTTCTTTGAATCTTGTCAACCAACCACTTGAGGCTTTGAAATCAATGTAACCTAGCTTTTCTGCAACGTGAGATGCAAATTCCTGGATCATTGGACCATCAACTGGAAATAGTTGATCATTCTTGTTTTTATACCACTCCCAGACAGCATCGTTTAAATCTGAAAACTTAGAAGTACGGTTTCGTTTCTTTCCTTGAGGAAGTCCTTTTTCATATTGTTCTCTTACTGATACCTTGTTTTTGATGATGTTGCTTATTTGCGTCTTTCCACACATGTATTTCTCGGCTAATTTTCTTATTCCTAAAGAACCATTAGTACTTCAACGAGAACCAGAAAGTGGTAGAGACAGAAATGCTGTGGCAATTATTGAAGAAAATGGGCGAATTGTTGGGCACATCCCCTTTGGATTATCTCAAATTGTTTCCTCTTTTTTGAAACGAGAATACAACAGTGGGTTTGCAGTTATTTGTGGCAAGCGAGTAAACAGAGGGGCTGAATTGGGACTCGAGATTCCAGTTATGTTTAAATTTTATGGGAAAGCAGATTTCTTAGAGAGACTCGATATCCTGATCAAGAGCAGTGAGACTGCAAAAAAGGCGTTGCGTTTAGAATCAGAAGGGATATCAAGCGAGGAGTCATTGAAACGACCACCTGGAAAACGCAAATCTGTTGCTAAAAATCAACACACGGCTAAAATTCCGCGGAAATAGATTGTACAATGGATGCTTAAGATCGACACTTAATTAACAATATTCTTAATTAACACTTAATCTGACAGTTATATTCAGCATGTGTCCGTTCTATCGAGAGTTAAATATTTTAAATGTTCAAATGGGACCACACGTAGTGTCCGCATTTCCGTAATAGCGAGAGTCCGTTATAGCGAGAATTACGTTGAGTCATTTCTTTGTATTTCAGTCGGGGATTTTTTTTTGTCCGTAATAGGGGGGTGTCCGTTATATCGGGGTGTCCGTAAGGCGAGAGTTGACTGTACTAGCCTGTTTTATAATCGCATTGCTACTGGCTACAATGGTTCCTGTCCTAAGGCCGGTAAGTTTAATCATTGACAATATTTTCAAGTCTTTTGAACGATTTTCAATAGCAAGCTGTCGTTTTAAACTTTTTATGTTTCAATATGGTAATCTATTAGACCTTCATACAAACAAGAATCAAGACCACATGAAGCAAGCGCGGGGGCAGTAGTGGAACAAAGATAAGGATTTCAAAATCCGAATCGAAGCCCAAAACCTCATAAAATTCCTGCAAAGAATATCCAAAGTTTCTAATTACGAATATTGTGGAGGTGAACCTTTCTTTAATTGTTTTTGAAAGAAGTGAAACGATGTTCAAAATTGTAGGAAAGCAACGCAGATTTACAAAATAAATTTCAAACTTCCATCGTCAGAGATCGTGTCAAATCCAATTGTGGTTTCTTTTATATTCACCAGTTTTCTTTTCATGAATATACATAGTTTGCGATGAAATAATCAATGAAAGTAGCGATTTGTAATAAATTTAAAAGTTTTCACAGAAGAAGTTTGTTTTCTCTCCTCCAGTGGTCATTAGGCACGCGGTGCTGATTGGACAACTAAACTATACCGGTCACGTTCTTGCATTTTTCTCATTGACATATATTGGATCATGACAAGTAGGCCCGATAATAATACAGATAACAGCTAGTCTTGCCTTCAGACCAGCTCAAAAACCAGTAGATTTAAATTAAATTCTTCAGCGCCAGCTTCTATCAAAAGTTATGAAAATAGCAAAACACTGTACTGTTACAGTATCTTGAAAAGAAATAAACCTTGGCCTGATCCCAATTTAATGGACTTCTAACTCGTTACATTATAATGTCTATTCCAACTGTCAATTTATAGCAGTCTGTCCCCTTCGTGATGCTCAGGGAAATTACGCTATTGTGGTTCTGCATTCTGATTGTTTATTTGTGCATTGAATCAACGATGCATGAATATCGTGGTCATAAAAAGAGGTTCTGAGAACAATGGGGGACATGTGTAGAATTGTTATTTTTTACAAAAATTTTTGAATCGAAAGAGGCAGCGATAATTATTGTCGTTGGCATGGTACTATGAGATTTTTTAACATACTTGTGCAATTTAGTGCATATATGTTCATGTTTTGAATGAGTGAGGTAAATGTGTACTTTGGGTGTTTTATTTCGTGAAGGACGAGGTCTTTCAAGATGCAACTTTGCTCTAATCAATCAAGAAATTTTCTCCACAAATGAAATCTCGGCAGTGGCAGTAAATTTAACAGTTTAAAGAAATTTTTAGGTATATTTTTTTATCATGAATATAGGAAGACTAAGTTTGCTTTCCGCAGATGTTTAAGCGAGGGCGCCTGCGCCAGAGGGGGGGGGGGCAGCCAGGACGGTGACTCCCCTTGCCCCTCGTAAAATTGAGCATTTTCTTCGTTTTCCTATTTTTAACTTTTTCTTGGTACTGTGCCCCTGCTGCTCTCTTCGTGTGCAGGCTTCCCTGTGTTGCAGCTAGTTACTTTTCAAAATATTTTCCAATAGATTTTGAATCAGCTGCCTTATAGGGGTAAAAGCCCCCTGAACACAGCTACTCACCCCTAATGCCTGCATGTACCAGTAAGATTTTGGAATAATTAAATAATTAATTTTAATCATGTTAAAAGAACAACATTCACATCTTTCCAGGGTAAAGTGTCAATTTTCCACTTGTAGATTAATTGAGAAGAAAAATTTGAATTTGAAAAAGATTTAAGGGCTATGGATGAGGAAAAGCTCCTTAGCGAGACAAGGTAATTTCATTTTTTTAATGCAGATTTATTGATTATAGTTTGAAAAAATCAGGATTCTGGTTTCTTATCTCTTCCATTCTAAGAACTGTAAAATAGTTTTCCTATTTCTCATTCGTGCCATTTAAAGAAAAACAAATGATTTGATGCTTCACGTAACTTGAAACGGTATGAACGTGAAAGTAACGTATTTTGACTTGATTCTCACTTCAGAAACAAGTTAG
Organism: Rhopilema esculentum; assembly: GCF_057945365.1. NCBI lineage: Eukaryota > Metazoa > Cnidaria > Scyphozoa > Rhizostomeae > Rhizostomatidae > Rhopilema > Rhopilema esculentum. The sequence goes on along the minus strand of NC_142822.1, from coordinate 8,763,020 downwards.
CGAAAATTGTATGCTAGTTAAAAGGCCTGCAGCACTCCATATAGCTCGCCTGGGTGGGAAGCCTTACGGTAGACAGGCGCATTCTTAAGAGCTAGACATTGATCAGACCCACAATCATGATCAGTGATCCAAGAGGGAAATTGCTCCACCCCTGCAAAATGAAAAGCCAAAGACAAAGTAGAGGGACACAAAGCAACGAGTTTTCACTTTTTTGTTAATTTTTGATTGGAAAGAACACTGATAGTTTAGCCATCTTACCTATCAAAGCTCACCTTGTTTGCTATTGGCTCGATTTCAATTGTCACATGCTACGTGAAATTGCGCACGCTGTATTATTATCACAGGCGAATCTCCCCAGCACATTGTAGTGAAAAATGAAAGTTACGTATTGAATAAAGTAAATTTCTATCGGGTATGATACGCGTTATTATATTGCAGGGATAGTGTGGTAGAGGAAACCACAGATGATGATCAACACGAGACGCCTGAAGAGTATAAATCAAGATGGAGGACAATAAGAATCGTTTACTTATTTCTAGCACTCCATTCAATGGGTAAATCAAACGTTGTTGTTTCTTAACGTATTGTAACCGTAATGACGCCAGAGCACGGTGACACGCTGGGGAGGTTTTCCCCAATGCCTCCGAAAAATTTTGAAATTTTCTCCATTTTGCCAGTTTTGGCTTTTTTTGACGCTTTGCCCTGTAGCCCCCGTTCGATTAGTAGTAGCACAGGACAAGTTGAGATTGCAGCACATATGAGCTTTTTCGCATATGACTAAGAGTAAGCATGGTTGGTTGGTAAGCATGGTTGGTTGGTAAGAATGGTTGGTTGGTCAGCATCGTTAATTGGTAAGTATGGTTAGTTGGTAAGCATGGTTGGTTGGTAAGAATGGTTGGTTGGTCAGCATGGTTGATTGATAAGTATGGTTAGTTGGTTGGTATGACTGGTTGGTTGGTTGGTTGGTTGGTTAGTTGTTTGGTTGGTTCGTTCGTCAGTATGACTGACTAGTTGGTTGGTTCAATTAGCGACCGCCCGAATGGACGACTCTCACGCTTGCGTTCCATTTGTTACCGAATTGACTATGACAAATGACACCTTGAAATTTCTTAACTCGTTTCTACTTTTTGTAGAACACGCAGCAATTTACTCATCAATTTGGCCTCATTTACGACAGGTAATTTATCTTAATTCCTGCCGCAGGTATTTGTTTCTCCTGTAAAAGATCTAGGCCTGATTGCACGAGCATCGCACTGATTGCACTTAACATAAAAATCACTTTCAAATTTAGCTTGACGGGGCTTGACGTATTCTTAAATGACTTCTTAAATCAATGAAGTATGTCGGTGTTACAGTTCCTATACCCTTGATGCTAGAATCTCAATTATTTAATGAGAAATAACAATTTAAATCAATTATAAAGAACATAGAACGTGACGGATAAGATGTTGAATGTAGGTCCTGAGATACAGGGCTCAGATTGAAAGACGATTCATAGAAATGTGAATGCATGTAAACAAATTTCTGCTTCAATTTTGTAGGTTGACCAAGAAGTCAATGCTCAGTTCCTGGGTTTGGTATTTAGTGGTTATAGCGTTTTGCAGGTTATTGGATCCGTTGTGCTTGGTGCTTGGTGCCAATACCGTCCAGCTATCGAGCCTCTGTTGGCAGGTGCATCTCTTCGTTTTATTGGGAATGTTATTTACGTATGTGCTGAAAACTATCCTGGTTATGATGGTAAAATGTTGATTTTGCTTGCAAGAATTACAGTTGGCTTTTCAGCAGGTAAAATGCTATTTCACTTAAATTTGTCTCAAATAGTTGAATAATAATACTTTATATGAGACTTTATCTCTAGTAGAACAACAAATTGGTATTGCGTTGTTAGTATTTTGATCCTTATCTATTTTGACCAATACTTAGTGTTGGTAGCCACTCGTATCTTAGAGTTACCAAAATCTATACCGACACTCTTGCGTTTTCTCAACCAAATAATATCGCTTTTTATCATCTCAATGGCAGGCCACAAGTCGGAAAAGTTCAGCTTTTACCCTCCTTCTTGGTACCCCCTCCCCTGATTTTGCCATTTTCATGTTTGGAGAAAGATCTGAATGTATTGTTCTAGGAGACCTAGCTGTTTGTCGCGCTGTGATGTCCCAGTCGACTGCAAAACACGAGAAGAACAGTGCATTGAAAGTTATGGAAGTAGTGAAAGAATTAGTATCTGGAACTGGTCCAGGTGAGTAAACAATTTTTCTAGAAAACTTTGTTTGTTGATATTATGATGAAATGACACTTTTCAAAGAACCACCTTTCTCCTGTTTGTGTAACTGAAGTTGGATCATTTCTTGCATTTCGTGCCAGGTTAAATTGTAGGTAAAATATAAGGGTTAAGATAAAGGGAAATATAAAGGAAAAGGTTAGTCCAGTATTCGATAACGAATGTTGGGCATTGTTTGGTAGTGTGGCAAGTTCCTTTACACACCCTTTTACCGGCATAGAAAGTTTGATGTGGGTACACTTTTTCAGCTGAGTGAACTGAAACCAATACACATTTGACATACAACTAACACCAATAACCAATATACATTTGATGTAGACATGGTACTTAGGGCCGTGACTATTGAATCGGTTGATATAAAAACTTTACGAAAAAAATCCCATTTCTAAGAACTTTATCATGAACGTTTGTCGTCAAAAATTGCATAGTCTATTCCCTTTGTTCGCAAATTGGAAACTCTCTTTGACCAAAAAAGCTAGTGAAGACCCTGTCCTCGTTCATTTCAGGTTGGAATCCAAAACTTTTTATGCCTTTAAAATGCAGTCTAAATATTTGCTGTTCATGTTGTGCTCTATAAAGTTGCACTTCAGGCAATGTTGACCGATAATAAGTTGAGTCAGCAGACACCAAACGTCTAAATCGTTCTAAACGGTGCTGAATTAAAAAGATTGCCCTTGTACCCTTCAATCACCCTGCTACCTTTGATTTATTGCATTAACCTGGCTAAAATTTTAATCAAACACTTATAAAACGTCAGAACAATGAACGAGAATTTTAAACTAGGAAATATATTTTATATAATTACCCATCTGTTTAGATCTAGATCTATTATCAGGATTTCAGAGCAGAAAGAGGTTTTTTTCCTTTATGTTCATCTAAAACTGCTAGGTGAAACGACGACCGGGCTTTGCCAAGTATCAAAAACTTGGTCAACAAAAGGGACCAGTTCAATGACCGAGATACAAAGGACCGGGGGTCTTGGCCCCCCCAAAAATCTTGTGTAGCAAAAGTAAATCCTTTTTTTGATTTGTAAAATATGGCTGTTGTTATATTTATTTAGCTATCAGGGCTGGCCCAAACCCCAAACCCTGGACCAGTCCCTTATACCTTGGGTTCCAAAGTCTCTGTAACTTAGTCTCATAAGCAAAATTTGTATCTATTATCAGTACTATTCCTAAAAAAGCTACCACATCAACAGTTTCTTAAGTCTGTCGTAACAAGTGTAAGTTCCTTGTCATGTGAAGTCAAATTTAACAGGCCACTACAAAATATTTTTAATGCTTTCGATCTTTGAATTGTTGAAAGACCAAAAACAGCCATCAAAGTCATGCAAATGGAAAAGTTGTGACTGAAAGGCTTTTACAACGTGGCGTGAATCCTGACTAGATAATGGCAGATCTTATTTATATACTAGAAAATCGGCCCAGGTGATAAAGTTTTCATTATTGCAGTTTAAAATGGATCGTTACTTAGTTTTTAGTCGAGATAAGGGTAAATTTGAATTACAAGCAAGAGAACGGTAGGGCCCAATCGAGGCGAGAAAGCTAATTTCGAACTTTTTCATTTTTCAGCTCTACAAGCTGTAGCTGTACCCCTGCTTGGCAAAGGACTACATTATTCGTTTGTGAATATTGACATTTTCAACATTGCTGGATGGATCGGAATCGTGACAACAGTTTTCAGAACATTCATCATCCTTATTTGGTTCAAAGAACACAACATTGATGTAAAAGACAGCACAGGCAATATATCATGTCCTTTTCTTTTTGACTTCATGCAGTATATCATAAATATATTCAGCGACACACAAATGAATAAAGTAAATGAGAATGCTCGCATTGTTTAAAGGGCCCATTTTCATCACGCAATGAATTTTTGCAATTGGTGGAAGATAAATGGTGAAATAAGCTATAAAGTTTTCGTAAATCTCATTTCCGTAAATTGTTTGAAGGAGACTTGTGAGTTGATTTAAAGTAAATCTGATTTCCATACACTTTCTTCAAATAAAACTGATTGAAGCAAGAGGGAACTCGACAAAGAGAGTGTATTTCTGCTTCGCATGGTTATGTTTAACTGGAAGATTAAATAGGTAGGGTAGCAGCTTCTCTACTTGTGTTTATTCAGTGCCCACTTAAAGATAAGGGGGCAAAATAAAGAAGTCTAGAACATCGGCTAAAACTGAACGAGAACCCAAAACCTAGATGCACTTGCCACAGAGCTGTGTTCTTTTAGGTTCAAATCATATGTAAAAAGAATTTTATGTATTTTCGTATACTGTCTTTCGATTTTAGGTGATCTTCCGAAGCCAAACCTGCGTGCTGCTTTGGTTACAATAATAGCCTTTTTCGTCATTCTATACAATGTTTCGACTATTCAAACGTAAGCTGAAGTTTATATCCAACTAATTTACATATCAATTTTACCATTCTGGTATTATAAAAAATTGGGTGTACAAGCGGTATGACAAGGTCAAAGAAAGGAGAAAAGATCGTGAAATAATAAGAAGGGATTTGAAAGTAAAAGGGGTTTAGAAAGAGGGTGGGTCATATAAAAAAACAGATGCAAATTGACGGTGCAGGTTTTTGGTAGATGTTCTCTAGACAGAGGCGTAGCCAAGGTGGGCATTTGGAGGGGCAAAGACTAGGCTGACAGCAGAGGAACTGGAGGAATTTTTTGCAGACCAGACCCCTTAGATGCTAGTGATGCTTCTTTGATAATTTCTTGATGTCGGACGAAATTTGACTGAATTCAAAAATGTTGGCTGCCGACGTCCAACAATTCTTTTGTTATGAAATGTCAAGTGAAATGTTGGATCGCTTGACCACCTCAGCCAACATTGTTGGCTCTGCGCACGCGTAGTAGGTTAAAGACCGCCAAAATTCAATCATAGCATTGTTGTTTACTTTCCGGGTTGATTTCGTTCGCTTCGACTCTCGCTTCTATTTTCGCTTCGACTCTCGATTTTGCTTATAATTGATAAAATTTATAGCTATGGCGGTGATTGCTTTTCGTTTATAGGATCGAAATGTGGCGCATCGTTATGTGCGGCCATCATCGTGAGCGTCTGAAACGCCTACTGTTGTTAAGCAACATCAATGTTGCCTACTACCCAATCCCTTTTCGATAAGTGCGAGAAAATGTTGGGCGAAATGTTGGGTGAAATGTTGGATCAATTGACCACCAACGCTGGATCATCTTCCAACATCGAAAAAAGTGTTGGGCGAAATGTTGGACGAAATGTTGGACGAAATGTTGGGCGAAATGTTGGATCGTTTGACCAGGGCTTTAAACTTGTGTTATCCATTACACTTCTATTATCTCTTTTTCAAAATAACGAATGAGTGACTTTCGATTGTTTGTATCAAAATTTGATTGTTAATCAAGTAGTTTTCTTTTCAAAGGTTTTGGCTTGGAGGGGCCGTCGAGACGTATTTGAAGGTGGAGGGGCCAAAATATCACTGTCTTGATAGGGCTTAGGAAAGGCCATCACCTTGGTTGGCGGTAAGAAAAATTTTAGAAATGTGGCATCTCATAGATGGCCAGAAACTTAAACAAGAAGGATTTCAAAAGAAATCTGCCAATCTTTTCTCGTTTTCTCTTAAAGTTACAATTTGCATCACAGATCCCTTTGCCCCTCCACCCGGTTTCGACGGCCCTGCTCAGTTCTTCTGAAATGGTTTAAATATTTAGTGGAAATGATATCTTTTCCAATCATCTCTAGTATGACAAATCCATTGCTTGGAGATGAGTTTGCCCTGCGAAAAGACGAAGCAGTTCTGTACGCAGGCATAACCCTGTCTTCATTAAGTATTATCACCTTGGCAGCTTTTATCATCATCAGACGTACACAAAACAGGTTCCTCACTTTTAAGTTATATTCTTATTCCTTAGCCTCACTCTAAAAACAAAGCTAGCTATATATGAGTTATCATCAGGGATGTTAAAAGAAACTTAAACTTAGAAGGAGCTAAGAGGTGTGTGGCAATATGTCGCAGAAAAAGGGTCCTTTTTCTGCGACATAAGTCTTCTTCGGCTAGAGTGAGTTTCCCCAAGTTATGACGTCCTTATTTGGCTTGGAATTCGAAACGTGCCAGATTTACTTTCCTTTTTATTGAATGGATATTTATTTTGTTAACTTCAAAGACACACCTCATTCTACCAAATTGTAAAGAACCCTCAAACCTAAACAATGATTACATTCAAACAAAGTGGTAGACTAAGTCAGTTGAACACAATTTACTTATGTATTGTGTTTTTATTTGCAACAAGACAGAAAATGTGCATTTGGGAAATTGGTTACACAAACTAGTTTCACTGAAATGGTTTTTATCATCAATAACTGCAAAATTACTCAAGCTATAGGGAAATTTTCTTTACTACACAGTTGTTTTTCTTGTTTTTGTCGAGATACTAAAGTTGTGTTGTTTCAGCAAGCTTGCCCAAACTTATATGAAATTTTCTAAGCTTTGTTGCTGGCAACAGAAAATCGACTGCTTATGTGCTTAAACTGACCTATATACAGAATTGAAATGATTTTCTTTTTCAGATTCCGCGAAAGGACAATTCTTTTAACCGGGAGTTTCATAACGCTTGTGGCATTTGTTATCCTTCTGCCTTGGGGAAGTGAGCGCCCTATACTTCAAACGAAAGGTGCGTTTATGGTGGTCGGAAGGACTTGTTTACATGAAGATCATCGTTTTATCTGTCTGTGAATCAACTCGCATGTTAAAAACATGTTCCTTTAGAATTTAGTCTTTATCCATTATATGCTACATTTTAGAATATTCTGTTTGTTTAATTATTTCTGAATTGTTCTTTTGTTTGAAAATTAGTTACAATTCATTAATGATTGCAAACTTACATCTCATTTTATGGTGTACATGCTATGCTTATTTGCGATTGTTCTTGGATATCTAAATCAATAATTTCGTATTTTAGAAACCATTGTTGTCGGGAATTTGAAAAAGATAGTATTGTCTCTTGGTTGCACCATCAACTACAACTGGTGCAAAACCACGCCCAAGATACGCCTAACTCAATTTGCTATCGGAGTTTTTTTTGGGTTTGTTGGCTATGCTATGTCCCGGATTGTCACTATTCTACTATATTCGAAAATAATTGGACCAAGGAAACAGGTGAACGGAAACTTTATTTTTTTTTTCCTTTTAGAAGATTATTCTTTGTTTTTTTCTGAAAAAACTACAGTAAAATTAGTTTGTCAGTTGGGAGGAGGGTGATTGATATTTCAGAAAAAATTAAAGCGTTTTAAAAGACTGCAAGCAAATGACTGTGAGATATATTCAGAAATGTTTTTAAGCTTATCTAAAAGTCGTAATCGCACAACATTGTTTGCTCCCTTCGCTCACAGGGAACCGAAATCCCTTTAGAGCACTTCAGATAACAGTTCTAATTACACCGGCATCATTTATAAACAAATTAAAACGAGCCAACCCTAAATTTTCGAAAAAATTTCAAACAGCCTGCTTGAATTTTATTTTACTGTATCTTATAAAAAGAGTGTATACTAAAGGCCAATACGTTATGATATCATTCCATATTCACTTGAATACGTTATCGTGCAACTCTTCATTTCATATTGTATTCTCCAGTTGAATCGAGTTGACTAAAGGCCATTACGTTATGATATCGTTCCATATTCACTTGAATACGTTATCGTGCAACTCTTCATTTCATATTGTATTCTCCAGTTGAATCGAGTTGACCAAAGGCCATTACGTTATGATATCGTTCCATATTCACTTGAATACGTTATCGTGCAACTCTTCATTTCATATTGTATTCTCCAGTTGAATCGAGTTGACTAAAGGCCAATACGTTATGATATCGTTCCATATTCACTTAAATACGTTATCGTGCAACTCTTCATTTCATATCGTATTCACCAGTGGAATTGAGTAAATTAGAGGCCAATACGTTATGATATACTTCTTCCATTCATATAGAGTTTCATTAGCGTCAAAAGTAAACTAGAGATAATATGTTACGATATCGTTCCATATTTAGTTCAAAACGTTAGCATGCACTTCTTCATTTTACATAGTATTCATTAGAGGTATGGAGTAAACTAAAGGCCAATACGTTATGATATCGTTCCATATTCAGTTCGATATTTTATCGTGCACTTCTTATCTCAGAAATCATTTATTAGTAGCATTTTGCGAACAAAAGACTAATATGTGATGATATCGCTACGTCTTCTGTATATACGCTATCATGCACTTCTTTATTTTATATAGTCTTTATCAGTGGCATCAAGTAAACTAAAGACCATTACATTTTGATATTGGTCCGTATTCAGCTCAGTACTTAAAGTCGTGTTCATTTCACAACTTTCTCTCCAGCGGCGCCGTTTTTGTGTTGATATAGTTTCGGGCAAAATGGTCTAGCAAGCACAGGCCACATTGCTTTAGGGTCGCGTACTGAGGATAAGGCTAATCAATCCATCAAATTTTTCATTAATCTATTCATCTTAAAATTGCATTTTTTGAAAGTTTTGACACGGTGAAGAATGTCCTATAAACCTAAGCATTTAGCTGTTGTTACACTATAGTATTTGACTGATTTATAAATTTTGACTCATCTCAATTGTTTAATCTTTGATTAGGGTTGGTACATGGGCTTCTTCAGCTGTGCTGGCTCACTTGGAGATTTTGCCGGACCACTGGTAACGACTTCATTGTATGCATATTTTGGACCCAGAGGATTGTTTCTTTGTGCAGCGATTGTAAACTTAATTACTGCTACGATGCTTGCAGGTTTTCAAACAATATTAGTTCCATTCGAAGAATATGTTAAAATACCTATTGCCAAGGAATAATAGCTTTAGAATGGAAGTTTAACATTCGTAAGCTTAAGTTTTTTAAGAATTTGAATTCTGAACTGACTTTGATAGTACTTGTCTTACTTGGGACCAGGCAGTTTTGAAAATTTTGGTGCTGGATTTTCTGGGCTTTATTTTGTGAAAGCGAGAGCTGATTGGGAGAAACATTTAACAATAACAGATCCAACGAACAAGAGCCGAATATAGTGGACGTCTAACACGTGATTTAAAAGTGAATTCAATGACGGTATGTTAATTTGTAATTTGCGATCAGTTTTCAAGTTCATTATATCACAAAAAATCGAACTACAGTACTAGACAAGGGTTCAATGTTATCAAAAATAACAAAGTGACTCGTGCGAAAATGGTGCCTGAACACTCCCCTCAAGCACAATATTTAGCAATTACACTGCTTACACCATTATGATTTAATAACAATTTGGGAACAATCCAGCCTGATAGCTCTAATGGTTTTATGGTTTTACTGAAAGTCAATGGTTCTTTCAAAGAAGGTAAATTCCTCATTTGACAGTTTCAAATGCTGACAGTTCTTTTTCTTTTCTAATATTGAGCTGCCGACATGGGAACTTTTTGGAGGCAGTTGCCCCCTATGACACCCCATAGTACCATCCCTGGCTGTCCCCCCGCTGCCCCCCGCTGCCCCCCGCTGCCCCCTGGCTCCAGTGCCCTTGCCTGGAGGTCATCCAACAAAATAAAACATAAAATAATATTTAGCTGTCTAAAAATTTGATATTCTTGTAATTTATTCAATTTATGTATGATCTAAAATCGAAAAATCATTTCCTTTGCTTTTTTTCTAGTGGCATTTGCATTTCTATACTGTTATTCTTACTGTTATTCAAACCAAAATGAATTGTAAACTCGTCGTCAAATCATGTGTCCGTCAGCTGATTTAATTATATATAAGGTTTTTTTTCTTTAATGCTCTTATTGTAATTTTGGATTTAATAATTGAATTTTAAACAACTTACTTAAATGACGTTACGTGTAATTAATTGATTTGCTGAAAAAAAATGTTTTGAGTTTGAGTTTGAGTTCAGCCAACAATCTCGTTATACCCACTGGTTATACCTCATTGATTTTCTATGTTGTCCCTTGCTTCCAGAAGCCACAAGCACATCTTGGAAGAAGCTTTTTTAAAGCCAAGTGTTGTTGCGTCACACACTATAGTATTTGGAAATTGCCCACAAATGTCGCATATGAAACCATTAACGTAATCGATATCGACAAAATGTAGAAAGAGTACCAAGAAAAGCGCAACTTATGATACGTTAACAGCTCTCGTGGTGACAGTCGTGGTGACAGCCTTGTCGCTTCAAAAGTCAGTTTACATTTGTCGTAAAATCCGACAATGCTGCAACTAAGAAGAGATATACACTGATTTGGTTTATGGTCAGCTCTGAAGGGTAGGTACCTAGAGACTTATCTATTATTAATCAGGAGCATGGTTTCTGAACAATTCAAAAGTTGTCATTAATATTCATCATAATCTTTTTTGATATTTGCATTAAATTGTCAAAAATATTGTAATGTGCATTAATGTAGACTAAAACGGTCACGTAAATTGAAATTAAATGATTAAATATTGTAATTCTACTCAACACAATGTGTAGATATCAGAGGTTGAATTTATTTACATTCAAATGATATAAGTTCTCATAACTAGGATTCTAATAAAATCTAAGGTTTCTGATCAACAATTTGTTATATTCATCCATATGCACTGAGCATAAAAGGTTGAGAGTCTTACAGATGATACTTTGGCAGTTATTTTGCCATGCAAACCTACAATAGCCAGTTTTTAATCAGGAACAAACCTATTTCCAGTTAGAAATTGAAACAAATAATCTCGCAAAACATCATGACCAATTAGAAAAGATCCCATATGTAAAATTCCATCAGAAGTGCCACAGTACTGTTGAAGGAAAGAGCAATTGGAACACAACCGAGCATATACTGAAAAACAAACAAAAATATAATCAAAATGTGTTTTCAACTACAGAAAGCATGACTTAAGGACTTGAGGACTTAAAATAATATATCAAAAGATCCCTTTCCAGCTTATATGGTGGTCGTGGAGTTATTTAAGTTTACTGAACAAAAGGCATGAACCAGTGACCAAGACTGGAAAGTGAGTTTATCTATAAGTGTAAGTGGATGTGTAAATTAATACTATATGATGCATAGAAATTAAATGCCTAAAATTGCTCACTAATGCAAGCTAAACTTTTGCGCGAATCCATTCCTTTCAAACAAATCTCAAATAGCTGAATTTTCAAAAATGTAAAAGGAAAGTAAACTAACCTTCGACTGTAACATAATTGGACCGAAGAAACAATTTCTTTTGCACTGGGTAAACAAGCTCTGAAACTTCACTGCTACAACTGGGACAAATAATATTTGGAAGGGAAAGCTTGATAGGATTATCAGGTGCTCTTTCACTTTGAAAGTTATAAATCTTTTGCTGGCAAGGAGTTGTCTTCCATGTCACTTTGCATGCTGATATGGCTTTTGGCAAGTAGCAATTTGGTTTTGGACCAGTCTGCTGCATATCGTAGCGAAGTGACTCCATCTCCAATATGAAAACTGGAAGGCTTTCATTCTCTTTATGCAGCACTTTCTTCAAACACCCAACATGCACACAAGCACTTCTGACGATTGAACATGTACAACAAACAAAACCCATACGGTTAACACTAACAACACCATACTGGCTGTCACATGGCTTTATGCAAACAAACGGCTTGCCAGAGAAGTTCATTTCTTTAATCTCAGGAAAATTCTGTAGATGTGCAAATGAAAACAAATAGAAAAAAAAATATTTTTGCTCAAGTAAACTCATACGATGAAATCTACTGAAAGTGTCTCAAAATTTCTTTATTTGCTCTGGTCCGTCTTTTATAGCCAAATACAGCTATGTTTGCCAATTTTTGACAGGGTTAAGTTTCAAAGGGAGGAGAAGTTTGAAAAATCTGAGACATACTTTGGTAGCTAAGGACCTGCGCTTTCTGTTGATATAAGTCAGATTTCGTTACCTCAAACGCAAGGGTACAAAATTGCTTTTGAAGGTGGTACACTCATTTAAGCAATAAATTTGCCTGGAAAGTATCATTTTACAATATTTGCCAATTATTTTGATATGGTTGGTATCACCACATTCTTGTGCATCGAATGATGTATAGTTTAATCTGATTCCGTTAATGGTTTTGCTTTGAGGAAGAGAAAACCAAATATCGTGTCAAAAACGTTTACCGTAACCTTAAAAAATATCCTTGAAAGCACCAAAAAATAATCATCAAGAATGAAAAGCTTCAAAACACTGGCTTTGCAAACTTTTCGACTAAAATGCAAGATCGGTGAAATTTGTATCTGAGCCTGCTTTAAGTTGCTTGGCAACCTAGATTAAAGGCTTTGCTAGTAATTCGCATATGCTTTTGCAGAAAAATCAGTACCTACCAGACTGTATTCATGCTCAGTCAGCTCTCCTGTAACCAAATTAGACAATGAAAATCATAAATAAGACCCATCGAATTAATAGATCAGAAAAGAAAGTAATAAACGGTGTTAAAAAAATTGAATTTGTTTGTGATTCGATTCATCTGTTGTAATAGCCTGGAGACCAATTGCCAAAATTTCATAAATTTTTTTTACTGAAAATTTACTGACAAATTTTGAGTTACCCAGTCATATTTGACATCATTTGGACAGCTAATATAAACAAAAATTTCATGCTTTTAACACGAGTTTGATGGAAAACTCTAAAAGAATAAATTAAGTATTTAGAAATGATGCATGTTCACTTGTACTCTATGTATTACTAAAGAAACAGTTCTTTGGGTCTTTCACATATTGATCTTTGCCCAGGTCGCATAAACTTACTTTCAACTTCAGCAAATTGATCGACATCATTAACGCTGTCAAAAACGTCAACAAGCCTCTTGCAGACCCGCACATGGATGCATTCGTTGTGGCTAACATTCAAGGTTCTTGTGAATTCTGTCAAGGAAAAGAAAAATTACTAACCATGTTTCTAAATGTGTCCCAATAACTATGCACCCCATCAACAATGCAAGAAACAAAGTTATTAAAAAAAAAGTTAAAAATAGTTAAAATTTAGGTTAAAACAAATACCCAATCATCAATATGACTAAATGCATCACAATCTAGCTGAAATTTTGAAATAATATTTGAAAATGGCTTTGAAAAAATGCAAACATTTTACAACATATAGGCTAGATTAGGCTTTTTCGTCTGACACTCCTCAGAGCATAAAACGTCAGAATAAGGGTCCGAAAGAACACGGTCAAAAATATATACTCAGTTGTGGATCAAAATATGTCAATCAGAAAAACGCAAGCACAAGACCGGTATAGTTAACCAATCAGTGCCGTGAGCCTACGAAAAATTACCATTAGAGTCCCAGAGAGAAAAGAAACTTCTTCTGTCTACACAATGGCGGCTTTTTCGTTTTTATTGTATGTAGATCAATTCAAAAACTGCTAGATGGAAAGACAACCGGGCTCTGCCAATTATCTGAAACGTGTCATCATTATGGAGTTTAGCACAATCTGGGTTGTCTAAAAGATGTTGACCGATGGCAGAACCACTGGTTTTAACAGTGTTTCTAGACCTACAAGACTGCGGAGGCTGTTCTCTTTGAGGGACAGTTTTGTTTCTTATGTTGGAAGGAACATGTTGTTTTATCCTATCCCCCAATCTCTGAGTAGTGCGTCCTACGTAGCCAGAATCACACTGGCACGTAAATTCATAAATAACGAAACTTTTTTGGTTGGTAGGAACGCAATCCTTTGAATGGAGGAAGGGCTCTCCTAGTGCTGTAAACAATACGAGGATTGACAGCAACAAAACATTTTGTGATGGCTTGCCTAATCTGACTCTTGAATCGCAAGGAAGTGCCAATGCATGGTAGTTTCAAATAGACTGTGCGCTTTTGCGGAACAAACTTTTGAACAGTGGAAAAACTTGCGATCTTCTCCTAAGTATAAGATGAAATGACATCTTCTGGATAGCCGTTTTCCAGAAAGGTCGTTTTGAGTTTTTTCCAGTTTGACAGCATACAGTTTAGACTTCGAGCAGATCATCAGTGCCCTATGTACTAAAGTTTTAGCAAGGTTGACTTTGCGTTGCTTGCTTTTATCAAAGCCATTTTCAAGTCCTGTACCGCAAAAAAACTGTTCACAAATGGTATTAAAGTAAAATAAAGTAACTCGGCCTTAAATGACTAAAACAACAAATTTATAAGAGCAACTAACTAGAAAATATAAAAGTAACTAACCCATTTCATTAATTTCTAGCACACAATTTAGTTGTTCAAGAAACAACCTTCTGCTCTTGTCACACGAGCAAGTCAACGCCCAGAATTTTCCATCCAGTGAAAAAACTTTCCTTTGAATTGTGCAAATTTGTTTGCCTTTAATATAAAGTGAATGAATTAAGATTTTGTTTGAATTAAGTCCATACCTAACAAGACATATTTGGGAAAACTGGAGAAAATTGCTGCTCTTAATTCTGAGGCATACTGATACAAATTTCTAGCAAACAAGAAACAAGTTCCTTACCAAGAGTCTCTGCAATGTCTGATCATAATCCTGAACCACAAAAACTGTAGCCAAATCATCAACTACAGCAAACACTTTTGACTGTAATACCTTAAACAGGTATGTTTGGTAATCATCATTAACAACTGAACTGTCATTAACAACAAAGTGTCAATATACAAGTAGTGCATCCTGATTTGTTGCCATTGGCTCTTTCTGGACAGTTTCCTCTGCTTTGGAATCATTAAACATGCTACTGTCAGCATCCTTAGTAGAAAAATTTAGGAACCATTAATTCCAAGAGGTGTGGTGTGGCAGGATATTATTATCACAAAAAAGGAACTGGAGCTTACAATCATTTTCAAAGTCAAAGAGAACAGTAAAAGGTTTCGGCATTCCCCCTTTCCGCCTTTTAACAAACAAATGGTTTAAAGTAGCACAGGAAAGCAGAAACTTGTCATACCACATGTTCCTTTAGTGTAAACTATTTACAGAATTAGGAAATAGATTTTTTGGGTAAATTGCATGATATGGTAAATGGATGCATAAGGTAAAAAAAAACTCTAAGAATATCAAGGGAAATACTGTACAGTCATTTGAGATTAAGATCATTTTAGAGGAATTATGTTCCATATTTCATTTTCATGAAAAGCAATAAAGCCCATTCCATTTGACTATTAGATGAAATAGTTGCAAAAGAAAATGCTTGTTTATCGCTTGTTGTGTTTTTGCCCTATTTTTCTGAATATTTAAAAAATATTGAAACATTGTTCTCATCATACATGGACTTTCCACATTCTAGTTTGAAAAATTCAAGCTTTCTAAGCCTTCTTTTTACAAATAAAATGTACTACATTTTTATACACATCAAATCGGGCATATGACCTAGATAGCTTCTTGTGAGTTATTTTCATATTTCCGACAGCAAACATATTGAACTCTGAACTATCAACTGTATGTAGTTTTGTTTGTAAAAAATCATTGTAACTTGTGGTTCATGTATCAAATATAAATTTAGTAGGTAATTATTGCTGTGAATAAAAAGTTTGAGTTGAGTTGAGTTTATTCCAAGAGCAGAGCAGCCTTAAGCTTTTCCCAAAGACTCAGCTTAAGGTAGAGCAAAATTAGCAGAGCAGTACATTTTAAAAACTTTCTACAAACCATTCAGTGAACCTTCGTTTTCCATACTGCAGTTTGCAGGGAAGCTAATCAATGTTTGGGTGTCGTTAACGACGTTCATGGTCACACATGAAACTGCCTGTCGACAACGCTTCCTTACACTTGGCCTATTCAATCTACGGCTCACAGGTCGTCCGTCTTAAAATGTGTATTTCAGAATATTCTCATCAGCACCAAGGGGAATAAGCTCCTTACTCCTACAACCATCATCTTCAGACTCTGAGCTACTGGAACTCATTTTCGTTTTTTTTTTAGGATAAACTCTTAACTGTGTTTATTAGGCCAACCGTAAATAAATGTTATTGCCACCGCCTCGTTTCCAATTATATTCCTTGTATACATAAGAGATTTTATTCCTGGAATGGCGAACAGAGGTGCCGCCATTGTCATTGATAATAATAAACAAAACAGGTATCTGCACAGTTCGTATGAATCATTTCTTATTTTTTCTGAAACATTGAAATACACTGATAAGTTGGGTCTAGTCAGCCTAATTTTTCCCTTACAATCGCACAATAAGAATTCAACGAGTTTGTCCTTTTTACGTTTGATATATATATATAAAACGAGTGGCAATCCACTCTTGCAAGGATTTCTGGGGATTTTTAGATAAAACAGTAGGATTTTCACAAAGGTCTACGAGATTTTCTTGGAGTGATTTGCCCCTCGCATATAAAGGCCAAACTTATAGGTTTTAATTTACTAAGTATCAGTAATTTACCTGCAGGATTAACTCAACGTTAACTTATTTTATCTGAAGATGAATTATGCTTTATAATGAATTATCTGAAGATGAATTACTTGACATGAAGTCATGCTTTGGAAGACAACCGGGGCTCTCCATAGAGGTGCTTTTTTAATCATGCCTTCATTTAAACTGTGCTCCACTTCTTGTGCTTTAAAGTTTTCCTTTCTTCATCAATCATAATCAGAACAAATAGAACTACGAGGCATAATTATGATAGAATGTTTGTCCATTATAGCTAGGATCCTTAGTTCTCAATGATTTTTGGTGCCCCAACCATGATAGCTTACAGAACCTACTTTAGATTCTAGTGTGTTAAATACATGATCATCGAGTGAAAGGAATTTTGTGGGGATTTTTAAATCCCATCAATCAGATTTAAAGACATTAAAAATTTCTGGATCTGTAGCAAGGAAATTCAGTAAGCACAGGTAATGACAGATGATTAACTACAGGGCTTCAAAGGATTTGTAGTGTGCATGTGAATTGCAAAGTTGGTGACCTAGTTTCCAAGTCTTTAACATGTGCACCTGACACCTGACACTGGTTTTGTATTGGAGAACAAAAATATAGCCATAGAAAAAGCTAACATCCTATGGATGTGCAGAGGCGGATCCAGACTACAGCAACCTATGCAAAAGCATATGTCAGATTTTTACAACAACAAAATAAAGTAGTTTAACTATCAACAATTTTTAATGAATAGTTTCTTTGGCAAACTCTTCAGCAACGTCTGCCCTAGATCTGGCTCTGTTGATACCAACAATATGCATGTATTTTGCTGACTGCCTTTCGGCCTCTGCACAAAATAGTCGAGTGGCAATTCTAGGCATTTATCTGATCCATATTTTCTGAATCCAGAAACTTGTTTGTCCCTTGAGAGCCAATCACCGCTTGCTTGACCTCTGCAAACATCTTGTAAGCCAATTAGAGTGTACTTCACCTCTGCAATCTTTGGCGGGAGCATAGGTGAGATTTTATTTATCCAGTCAGAAGTTGAGCACGTCTCTGCAGCGGTTCAGCCAACCAATAGGAATCAGAGTTGACCTAGATGCAATTGTTTACAGTGGACCTATGCAATTGTTTGTTACAGCTAATGAAATGGCAATTGACAATTGCTGCTTCATCCCCTGCTAAGGAGCTTCTAGCTGAGTCAATCTACTTGGAACGTCTGTACTGTGGTTTTGTGGTATGACCACTGTGTTTGAATAGTGGAGGGCCCTGGTTCAAAGCCTACCGGAGTGTGCTTTTCCCATACCTTTTTCCTTCGAATTGCAGATAAATCCCCCAACATTTTCTCATAAAACTTTGTAATACAAAATACAAAAGAGGAAAGACAAAATACAAAATTGATCCTGCTGAGAACTATCAAACTATACAAAGCTTTTCAAAAGCAACAGCAACCTTTCAAATCAGTTTCCAATTCGAATTGGTTTGTGAGAAACCCGCACAACAAGCATCACCATACACTTAATCAAGTTACATTTGTTACAAACAGTCTTAGAACTTTGGACTTCTAAAGTTTGGAATAGTTTGCTAAACGAGATAAAATCCTTGGAACCTGTTAATATATTCAAATGATGGATAAAGTAATGGTCTGGCATACAATGCAATTTTTATGTGTGTAGATATAAAGACCCTTGAAAAAGATGATTGAAAAGAACTCAGCATCATCTAAAAATCATTTCTGTCTTCAAACCCTAACAGTTCCTATTAAGCCCCCCTCTTTTTTAAGTCCCCTCTCTATGAAGATTCCCTTATCAAGCAAAAGTTTATAGTAAGCCCCCTATCTAGTAAGCCCCTCCCCTTGTAAGCCTCTTTTGTCAAACAAAGAAAACATGTGCATTGGGTGGTCTCTTGATGTGTCATAATGAAAAGATTGTGTGAATTAAATTACGGTCCATGTAATTATTTACTTGTGTGCCTTGGAAGTTAGTCAAAATTTGTTAAGAAGATGTCTCAAGGGATATCAATTTATTCTGGTGACCCTGAGGAAGATGAGGACATTACAATTGATTGATTTTAAGAAACTTTTGAAGCTGCCTGCAAAGTTTTTAAGAACATTTGTATGACATTTTCATAACAAAAAATGCATAAGGACATTTTTATAATATTTTTTACATTAAATTATTAATAAGCCCCCCCCCCCCCTATCTTTTGCCATTGAACAAACAAATGGTTTGATTTACAAGCTGACATATTGAGTGTTTTGCAAATTCATTTTTAGACAAACAGTAAATTATTATATCTATCTGCTTTTTACTGATATCTACTATCATGTTAAATTTGGAAACCAACAGGTTTTATGTCATTTAGCATTTCAATCGCTGCATCAATCCCTCACCTCTAAGGTATTCTTAATAATGAAGGATGTAATTTTCATTCTTTCAGCATTGAATAGCTTAGAATAAAGCTAAACTCTTGTATAGATAAACACAAGTAGACATTAAAGGCTACTTTCTTAAAACTAGATTTTGTAACATGGTATGGAATTTCCCAGTTTTTTGTCTTTCCTGTTAGGTGAAATGAAAAGTTTCAGATCACTAGTCAACATAACTATAGAAAGCTCCAAAAGTCAAATATTCATGCATTTTATGACTGATATTTTGACTCTGAAAGTAAATTTTTCTTAACCTTAATCATAGTCTATAGACACCTATAGACTACGCCCTAATGTATTAATTGTGCAAACTACACAGAGCAGCCTTCATTGTTCAGTAGATTTACCTAGTGAAGAGCAGGTTAACTGGAAAAAGAACTGAGAATACTCTGCTTGCTTGGAAATATCACGTTCCACCTCTAAATGATTGCACAAAATGTTTTTCTTTTGCCAAAATATGATTGCTGCCCTCCATTGCTGCTGCCTTCTATTGCTGCTGCTCTTCATTTTTTTTTATTTATTCAATAAGTTCTGCAGCTTAGGCTACTGGCAAGTGTAGCCTGATGTATTCCCCCACTGTGTCCATACTTTTGTAACCCAAGAGCTTATTGATATCCTCTGATAGAATTTGCTGAGTTATTGTGTAATTTGCTGGAAAGATGTGAAAACTCTATGCTCTTGTCCTTAATAAGTATATAAAAGCTGCTACAAAGCAAAGAAAAGACTCTACCTCTATTGGACAAGATTGTGATCACAAATATAAAGTCTTGCTTCAACCCTATTCAAAAAAATAATCCTTTTTCTAGGTTTGAAAAGATATATAGATTCATTGTTTGTCTGGATTTCCTTTACATATTCTTTTGTGTGCTAGTAAGCAGTCAGACTGTGTCTGTGTATATTTAAAGCTTATTCAAATAATTTTTTTTTATTGCAGGTAGTTATTGAGAATTCAATTGTGGTCATGGGGGAGACAGACTATTCAGAAATTGATTTGGAATCCTCAACCCATAAACAAATGCAACCAGAGAAGAAGATCAGCCAGTATAGAATTATAGCTGTTGTGTTTTTTATGCTGTTCATTGTCTGTCTCATCCTACTTATGTGTGCTGTATTTTTCAAATTTGGTTGTCAAGCATACAATGATGGTGTCAAAAGAACAGTCAAAACTTCTGAAATGAAATTCTTTCATGTTTCTGATATTCACTTGGATCTCAATTATAACCAGTCTATCAGCAGTGCTTCCTATTGTCGCTCCTTGATCAACAAAACAGTGCAGAAAGCACCTTTTGATGCCCCTTATGGTCGAGTTGGCTGCGATATTCCTTATTCTTTGTTGAATTCATCTCTGAGTTTCATGAGAACTGTGTCAGCTAGAGAACGTGGCAATATCAAGTTCTTTCTTTTGACAGGTAATAGCAGCCTTCTATCAGCTTCTTTCAACTCAGTTTTCTCATTTTTCAGCAGATAATTGTTGGTATTGTTGTTTTATTTTCACTCTTAGTGCAATGATTTGTATCACGTTTTGGGACATGACAGCATGCAGTAAAAAATAAGGGATGATTTCTTTGTCACATCTTTGCATGCTGAAGTACTTTTGCACCAACTCTATCGATTTACTATTGATCGCCTTGTTGCAGGCTAAGTAGTTGCAAAATTGATATAAAATCCTTTTCTTGTTGAGCAAAAAAGAAAAATGTTGACTTAATTATTAGTCAATTGCTTGGATCCTCACTTTTATGCATTTATAATTATCAAAGGGCAGAAAGTCAACTAATCAACAGGAGATGGACAAGATATCAATTCTAGAAATAATTTACTAAAACAACCATGCAATAAAGAAAGCTCTTTCCTACTTTGTTATTCAAAATTTAGTCTCGTTAAGATGGAAGGCGGCGTAATGTATTGTTTTCTGAGCTCTTCTTGCCAGATCGTTCTATGTTAACATTTTCACAGTGTCTCTTCACACCGCTGGACTCCTTGTTCTAAAGATTTTGCTGGAAATTCGGTACTACTAAATGCAAATACCTACTCAAGTGAAGATATAATTATAAATCCCAGTTCTTTAAGAAGATCTAGTTGATGTGTGCAACCAACTCGCAATACTTTAAGCATCTTTTTCTTACGAATAACAGGTGACTATGTAGCACACGACATTGAAAAAAGCAAGGGTCTAAATGGTACTGCAGAGGAGAGAATCTTGAAGAATATCAAAGCTGTTAGCGAAGAACTTGGAAAAGCATTTCCGGATTTGCCAATTTTACCGTCGTTTGGCAATCACGATCTTCCTGGATATTACGTCCTTCCTAACGGATCAGCTCTCTACGAGAAAGTCTTGACCATGTGGCAACCGTTGATTTTATGCAAGAAATGCTCAACAAAAGTGACTACTGAAGATGAGCTGAAAAAAACATTTCTAATGGGAGGGTACTACAAAGCTGAAATCAAAAGTAAGTAGCTGCAAACTGGATGTTACATACGATCAAAACCAAAGCTTTAGAACAAAGCCACTCGAATCTGTTCTGCGCATCCTATTCTTTTGAGCAGTGTTATTGTACCCCTCTGTGTAATATCGATGTAGAACCTCGACCCTTACTATGTACAAGACATAATTTTTGCCGGCAAAGCTGAAATCAAGGGGCAGATTTCTTTTGGGGATTCCAGAGATGAGTTTATTGGCCGTTCTATCTATTTGGCCATGGATGAGATACTAGAATATATTTTGAAATAGACATTGGGTAGCTTGACGTCATCAACATTTCTCTAACAACATTTTTATGAATAAATTTTTATTCTAACATCTAACAGGTGCTAAATTGACGCTGCTGCAGCTGAATTCTAACTACTGGGTAACATCGAGCCTAAGTGGACAGCCTCTGCTGGTAGCCAATGCTCAGATGGAATGGCTGGCAGATCAGTTGAAAGAGGCGAAAAGCAGCGGGAATAGGGTGGTCATTTCAGGTCATATTCCAATCGGGTACGTGTTATATCCTTTGTACCAGCAAGGTAACCAATCAAACGTGTCTTTCTTCCTCTCACGTGATTTTCGATCCACACCTGGATATACATTTTCAGTTTACTTCCATCATTATTCGACGTTTTTGCTCTGAAAAGTGTCAGATAAAAAATGCTTTAGTATGCTATGTTTTCTGTATCTCGTGCAGTCTTTCAATTTTGCAGTTCCAAAAAATATTCGGTCAAAAAGCTGGCATTTATTGATTTATCGAGTAAAGTTACAAAATTGGTGTTACCGAGGCCTCGCTTATCCCAGTTTTCCGAGGCAGTGTTTTTATAATCATAGCGATAATAATACAGATGTTTATGTTTAACTGTGAATTTGTTTATAAATTTGCTGTATTATTGCTTTATGATTTATTTTACTCTTAATAAAGATATTGAAATATTAAAACTTCAGTCTGTTTACAGGATATTTGGTGGTGTAAAGTCGGATAATTATTGGATTAAAAAATACGCTAATACGTACATCGAACTTGTAACAAAGACGTACAAGGATATCGTGATTGGTAAGAAAGTGTTAATTTACATTTTTTTCTTAATTGATAAGTTGTATTTTATATCATAATAGTCGCAACTCTCCTATCTGTCCTATCTAAAAGGAATACTCTAAGGTCCTTAATAGAAGGGGGGACGCTTATTAATTTTTCGATTTTTTTCGGACCCTACCGGAGCTTATTTGGACCCCCCGTTTATTAATTTTTAAATTCAGTCATTCATATCCCTTATTTCATTTGTCCTTTGATCTTGCAAGTGTGAAATTTCTGTAAAGTTTCTCTTAAATGAAGAAGTTGCATTGTACAAATGTTTTAACATAGAAAAGTAGTATAACATCCGAAAAAAAATTACATAGGCCTAGCTGATGTACACAATGATAATTAGCCTGCTCATTTTAGTAATACAACAATGCATTATTACATGGTGATAATGGTCATTTTGCTATCGATTGTATTCAGAAGAATATCTCATTTGATTAGAGTAATTTTAGATCTTGAGATCTGTAAGTCACGAAATTCTTTAGAAGTTCATCGACATGAAAATTGATAACCGATAGATTTAAGATCTCAGAGAAACCTCTCAAGGCTTCAGTTTCACAAGCACAACGCAAGACAGCACTTGTAGAGCATTGAAATTGCTTAACTGTAACTATTGTGTTATGATAAAGGTTTTTTATGATTCTCCGTAGGCCTTCCTTCGTATAGACAGTCGGAAAGATAACTGAAAATATCCTCGATCTGTCTCAAGCTTTGTAATTTGTTCATCTTTAGAGTGCCATGACATCCCTTTTTGAGGGGAAGTACTGATGCTATGAATAGACAAATCTACTTAAAAGGCATAGATCTCTGCGATGTTGTCGGTCTTAAACTTTCTTTAGATAATTTTACAATAAATAGCAGCTTGCCACAAATCTGTAGGGGGAAGGGGGGATGGGGTCCAATCTGTGACATCCACAAAACTCCTACCCAACCAAATCTGTCTTCAAATATGCCACTGCCTTTAATTATAAGCTTGAATTGATTGAAGGTCAACTATATGGGCACACGCACTTTGACGATATGAGACTACAACTGCTTAACGATAAAGTTGATGACGTCATGGATAGTGAATCTTCATTCCTCCTCACTGCACCAGGCATTACACCAGTGATGTTCAATAACCCAGGCTTTCGTATATTTTCTTTTGACACCAACAAACGAATGTTGGCTGACTATCATCAATACTACATGGATCTCGTTTTGACAACTCGTAAGTTTTCAACATCTTCTTGGTCTTACCGTCAATCACATTCATATTCTACTTTGTTTAGAAATAACATTTTGGAGGAGATTTAAATTTGAAACATGCTTAAGCATTTTATCTGTCACTCTATTCTGTACTGTCAACTAAATTTTTAAAGAAGATTTGATATTTTTTATTTCTATTTGAGTTTCTTATATTTTAGTTCGACATCCGAGAGAATGACTGAGAAGCCAGTTTGTAAAAGCAATTCAGGGTTTAATTTTTGTTGAGGTTAATGCTAATTTAAGTGTTAGTAGCAGACATGTGCATGCCAAAGGGTTTAATATTGCCCATATTTTGAATCATTTGATCATGGATTATTAAGCTTCTTCAAAATCTTTCAAATGACAATTTCAGCTACTTTTGGATATATTTGGTTCCTTTTGGTTCTTTCTCATCCTTTCTGTTCGTATTGTCCCCTTCCAATCAAAAAAGGTGTCTCTTGTTCGTGTTTTTAGTCTTCAGTTAATATAATAGCTGCCAGTCGCCTGAAGTTGGCCTAAAGTGCAAAAGAAGACGTAGAAAACGTGCCCTGGTTCTTGGTTTTCGTTTGCAAAAATAATTAGGCTTTTGTATTGGAAATGGTTTTTGGTTCATAAACATTTTCATTTAAACAGAATATTTTCTATCATTGTAGAGACGAAAATTCCAACAT
Source organism: Rhopilema esculentum (assembly GCF_057945365.1). Classification (NCBI taxonomy): domain Eukaryota; kingdom Metazoa; phylum Cnidaria; class Scyphozoa; order Rhizostomeae; family Rhizostomatidae; genus Rhopilema; species Rhopilema esculentum. Next base: position 8,738,569 of record NC_142822.1, on the reverse strand, counting down.
GGCTGTTTGATTACTCGTTCAGCGATAAATACATGAGTCATTTACCGGAAGGCAAGAGATTTATAAATGGCAAGCTGATTTCTGACATAGTGGAGAGCTTCGTAAATCGAACTAACGAAAACAGGCATTGGCAGAATTACATTCAACATCGCCAAGTCAATTACCAACCTGATCCATACTCGAGATATGTGTTATATTGTTCAGCCAAGCACGTGACCAAGACTGCATTCGATGAATGTGTGAAGAAACATCCTGTTACTGGCGGATAAAGTCGTCTACATAAAATCACGTTGTCATGTACGGTGCCTGCCAAAAATACTTGGAACACCCAGCAGTTTGCGTTTTATTTTACATCTTTCTTTTCTTTCCAAAAAGTCACTACTTCCAGTCCTCTTCTCCCCGGAATGTTGATACAGTGGAACCTCCATCAACGGACACCTCTATACAACGGACACCTCCAAACAACGGACAGATTTTTGAGTCCCAAAACAAAAGTTATAAAAAGATGACACCTCCATACAGCGGACACCTCTCTACAACGGACAATAACATTGGTCCCACTGGTGTCCGTTATATGGAGGTTCCACTATAGTTTTAAAAAAATATCATACAAGTAGCGCAAAAGGAGATATGTACTCTCAAATCTTTTACGCTGTTTTTAGTAAACCAACGTTATTCCCAGAGAGAGAGGGAAATAGCTTAACTTGATCTTGAAAACTGATGTCGGTATTCCAAGACTTTTGGCAGGCATTGTACATACACAAAAGTTAACAAAACATTCACACCAGTTATGTATGGCCTACATGGACAAAGAAACCATTGCACAGTGAGGCACCAGAAAGCACACACCATTATAAATGATCTAAGATACGCACCACTAAATCAACGTGTAAACATTGACTTTTAACTAAACTTCATTTCTATATTGATGTTTATCGCAGAGTTTCTATGTGTACAATAATATCAAGTCGATTATTTTCTATGCAACTTCGCAAAACATTCATTCACCTTTTTATGTTTATTTGAAATTTAAGGACTTTTTTATATAATGGCTTAACTATTATTGCTAGCTAGCATTAAAGGATTTATTAAAATATCATTTTGGAGGATTCTTGCCTTGTTTTTATTCAATGCCAATATTTTTCTGCCCTTGTTGAAGCCAGAGTTTGGTAAAGTTCGGAAGCTCAACACTTCTCTTAGTAGAACGAGATAAGATTATCACCTTATGCATAAAACTAATTCACAACGTATCCAACTTGGGCAGAGCCCAGCCAAAGAAAAACTTGGCAGCATTCAATTTTCTGTTTTCCAGTTAAGACACATTGAAAAGAGAATGATCATTTAATTGCTTTTCCTTATTAGCTTTTATACTTGAAGCAGTCCATTTTAAATTTCTTGATAGCCTTTCAAATATTTTTAAGCTTTTTCAAATGTTGTCAGTTCCCTTTTACCAATCACAGCAGGGTCTCAGTTTTTGTGCTTCCAATCTTTTGTAATGCCGAGATGCTTATTTTGCATTTTTTCTTGTGAAAATTTTCTCAAAAGAATTTTATTTCTTGCATAAACATTATTTGTATCGATCCTTGCAAGTTACCAAGTTACTTAGAAAATAGCGGCCTACCTGGATATAAATTGTGCCAGGAACATTGGAGATGGGGGCGCGGGGGGACATTCTTCTTTGATAAAAGGGGCAAGGGTGCCAAAGTTCCCTTTTATTGAAGTGCCTTTAGCATCGGAATTATTTGATTATCAAAGAGAGTACGAAATTATATCTGTAATGCCTTATTCATGACAACATTTCTCAAAAATGTAAAAGAATATTATGCCAGAATTTAACCTATTTTTAGAATGCCTACAGAAGGCTAAAGTAAGATGACAGCAACGAAAAATAAGTAGGAAGCTGGGGCTCATTCTTCAAATAACCGTTCACTGGAGCCTAACCTCCATAAAATAGTTTTTAAGTCCAAATTGGAAAGAAATTTAGTCTATCATTCTGTAAGCAACTGTGCTTAATATTCCCTTAAATGTTTCCTTAGTTTTCCCTTTCTGTATCATAGAAGACAAAGAATAAATTGGAAATGGGAATTTGATCGAAGAAATTGGTCATTGTCCAAGGAAACGATTAATAAGAGCTTGGCTTAGAAAATAGATGGAGAAACCTGATATAGAATAACTTGGTGCAAAAACCAAATGACAGAGTATCGTTTTTTCTGTGGCCTAAACGCTTTAAAATAGAGAAATTGGCTGCTGAAGATAAAGAAACTGCTGGGAAGAAACTTTTTGAGAATTTGAGAAACGATCGGCTGATTTGTTTTCGAAAGTATCATCAAGAAAGCTTCAAAGTTTGCTTGTATCGATGCTATGAAAGAGAGAATCCATTCCTACTAAGAAAGAGAGAATCTAAACGTCATTATAAATTCTATCAAAACTCGCTTTAGCCAGCACAGTTTGAAAGTTTTTCAAATCCAGAGTCTTTTTGCTAAAGCAACTTATTCCCGAGAAATTTAAGATCAGATTTTTTCTGTATAAAATATGAAAACTGTATAAAATTGCTTTATCTTTTATTTTTAGCTTATTGTTCTCCAGTTGATACTACAATGTCAATTTTTTTATTAAATCATGTTTCTTCTATCTACCCCTCCATCAGGTTTTGGTCCCTTATTTAATATTCAAAATGTCATGAGCTAGGTCAAAAATGTTATTCTTAAACTGTGCAAGACCTTTCCTATTTCATCTCAACATTAAAACGACGAAACTATGAAGCATGTTGATAAAACAAATATTGAAAATATTGCCTCGGATATGCCTTGAGTCAAAATCGAATTTAGATACACTTTCTGGCCATCCCTAAGGTACCATATTTCTAAAAAATGTTCTTGCAAAGTTTGTGGGATGTTTGTTGGCAAATTTCTAAACTTGTCAATTGCTCAACCACTTTGTTGGCAAAGGTGACCTGGAAACTCCCCTAGAAACGCAATATTACAATAGTGACAATATTGCATTTATAGCTGCATTTTAAATGGCAACTGACTAGCAAATTTAATAGAACTGTAGTGACGTCACCTAACAGGTATACCACTGATTCTTTTTGTTTCAAATTTATCGTCACTCTTTGAGCAGGTATGGGTTACCATTTTTATTTCGTGCGCCTTACTTCAAGTCACTGAAGACAACTCATCTGAATTGAAGTCTGGCAACGACCCTTGGGGTGCTGTAAATATCTAAATCACTAAGCCCTGATTTATTTTCAAGGATATATCCAGGACGAGAATTGTTGCGCCCAAAGTTGCTTTTTATGATTAAATGATTCTATTTGGAAAAGGAATGCAAACTTGGCTTATGTATGGTCATAGAAACTTTGTTGTGGTGATGGCCTAAGTTCTTGGAAGGCAAAACGACAACTGAACAAAACGTCATCAAATGTTATGATACATGAAAATATAAATTCGCACTGTGGATTTGGAGCGTTTTGAATTGCAAAAAAGGAGAAAACCAAGTGTGGTTCAGGATCCCGGGTTATCTCGGGAATTTCAAAACGGCACCGTAAAAAGTAAACATTTAAGGTCAAACCTGAATTTACAAAATCAAACATGGATACTGATGACAATGGAAGTGTTTGCGAAAATCTCATAAAATGGGTAAGCATTATTTCTACTTGATGTTACTACGGAATGATCCTTATCTGCAAAAAGAGAGTCAGAGATAGCAGTTTAAAGGCTTTTTTTATCATGACAAATTATCCTTTCCTATAGGCTTCTATTATCGTCTACAACTGCTTCTAGCCAACGCAACAACTTTCATTTTGCTACATCTGGCAACACCAAAAGGATTATGAAAATAAAATAGCCTAAAGGTGTTGATTTTGAAAAGCTGTGTATTGCTGCCATCCATAAAACTGCCAGGTCAGTGTATTGCTGCAGCTCAAAATTTGAAATTTGCAAACCAAATTTGCTATTAGCAATATTTAAAATATTTAGTAAGAGGCAGTTTAAACATGGAAAATGCGACTGAAACAACTTTACACACACAAGATCTTATTAAGAACTGCCATCCATACTCTGCAGACCTGGGTCACAGCTACGTTTTAGATGAAAATCAGTATTTCACAACACCTGAGTATGCATGTCAGTCATGTCATGTACATCAGAGGTGGCCAACACTAAACAAATTGGTACTAGTCTGACAGAGTTTGGGTGTAGCCTGCTGGAGGCCATGCCCTAATTTAACGCAAATTTGTAATGAAACATACAAGCTCAATTCTTTCCATTGTTATGCAGCCTTCACAGTCAAACTCTTAGGTACAGCTTATCTAAATTTGCAGAAATCCTTATTACTGATAAAGGGGAATTTCATAAGTATAAAGGTCATAGGGACTCCTGGCAGGGTCCTGGCAAAGTAAATCCGTCTCATTGATTTTATCTTTGGCAACTCATTGGATACAGGCAGTATTAGAAATGCCAAACTGGTACTGCTGATATCTGTTGTTTGACCACTACGCGATCCCACTGATGTCACATATAAACCAATAATTCAAATATATATCAGTCTTTGCTTGCAGCAAAAATACATTCACTCTAAGGTCCATGCTGAGACTGTGCTGTTGCTTGCAGATCTGCACTGTCAGAATAATGCATGTTTTTAGTCTGGGCAAGCTGTAGTAATTATATCATCCATGTCATTTGAATTCTTGTATTAACTTTTGATTAATTTTTCCTCTTGTTTGTAGCTGGGAACCTTCCCTGGCATAGAGGCACCACATTATTCAGTCAGAGATCTAACAGATGGTGTTGCAATGGCAGAAGCACTTACTCAAATGTGAGTCACATGGCATTTAGCTCATAGTTACTTAGGGCAATAGTATGTTGATTTCATAGGGATTTTGTCCCTTGCTTGATTGTCACCATTGAAACATCCATTCAAAGTTTTTTATATGCATCATATTTTATATAGAGCTCCAGAGTGGTTTGACCCTGATTGGATGTCAAAATTGAAGAGAGACATCAGTGGAAATTATCGTCTTAAGGTCAGTTTCTGAATTCAAAATAGTACTTTTAGTCTATAGTTCATCATTGTACAGTGCTCCATCAATCATTAAAATTTCTGGTACACCCATTTTGGAAAAGCTGTTTAGATTTTCCACAAATGGATTAATTTAATTGCCCAGGAAAATCAAATGTCTGCTTTGATGAACAATATGATGTATAAAATAAAAATTTTTGATCTCATGTTGAAATGCAAGGCAGATTCACACGAAGAATGATCTAATGTACAATTGCCTTTTGCTAGCTTGTTGTTTTTCAGTTGCCCAGTTCTCAAAGTGAAGTCTGTGGTAGTCTCTGACTGACTCTGGTGGTATCATATTAAGAATTTATTTTATCAGTAAAATTACCTGTTTTTCATGAATCCTTGATACCCTCTATACTACCCTCATTGCTGCATTTATTTTTTTAATAGTTTTGAATTGATCCCCTGAAATCTAATTATTTTCTTAGAATCACTTCTTATTGTATCTTTCTATCATTTGCAGATAAGCAATTTGAAAAAAGTTTTAAAAGGAATGTTGGATTACTTTTCAGAGGTTAGCTTTTCTTCAAGATTCTTATATATCTTTTGCCATGTAAAATAGAAGTTTGTGTTATAAATATGCATTCATCTTAGAATGATCTCTTTCATTACACTTAAAGAAGTGCCTCTCTGTTCATATATGCAGGTTTCATTCTCCTCTAAATACCCAAAGCAAAGGAAGATGTTTTTATTCATTCTTCTGGTCTGATTTGAGCCTCTAGCCTTTTGGGGGTGAATAAGAGTGAACAATAATTTGACTGCCCAGGGTCTGCAAATTGCAAATCCCAACTGCAAATTAATTTGCTAATGGGTTCCTTGGTAATCAATTTCCTTTTCCAATCCCAATACATCAAACCAATTAACTCCTTGAAAACCATTGACCAACATTTGTGGTTTGAATAAAGTTTCCAAGTTGATGTAAATTCATACAGTTGCACAACCAAGAAAAATTATGTTCTTTGTCTTGCATTACTAAAGTTTGAGATCATTCAAACCCTCTTTGGAATTTTCTCATAGGTTTTACTTTGTATTTTATTGCAGCCTTATCTGTTTACTTTTCTAGGTTTTGAATCAAGATCTTAGTGGATTCAATCTCCCTGATGTTTGTGAAATAGGTGAGGAATATCATGTTTTTGTTGTCATAGAGTTTCTAAACATTTTTTTTCATTTTACTTATGAACCTTTAACAAAAAGGGTCATAACTATGTAAGGTATACATTGCAAGTATGTAAGTATACTAATTTAAGATACATTATTCAGTTATCAAATTTGTAATAATAGAGCTGTTATTTTTTTAGCTGAGAATAATAATGAAGATGAGCTTTCCAGAATGATTCAGTTAATTTTGGGATGTGCTGTCAACTGCGAGGAAAAAGAGCGTAAGTTTCTAATGTTCGCTTAATATATACAGAAATAATCAATTTAAGATTATCAATTGACTATTTCTCAAGTTTAAATGAGTGGGAGGAAGACTTTTTGTGGTAAATATTTATAGTAGTTTTGCTTTTTAATAAAACTAGGATTTTTTACGAAACTCGATGAAATATGCAATAACCTATAAATTTCCCCCCTTTGAAATCCCTCAACACTCAATGGAGAAAAAGGTTTCAAGCAAAAATATTGATTTTTTTCGGGTTATGATAAGTAAATAGTTTTGATGCATTTGACAAGAGAATTATATCTGATCAGAACATATATAATTGTATTGTCAAAACATTTGTAATGATATTGATGAGGATAAACTGAAACAAAAATGGAATTTCAGATTTCAAAGCAATATTTGAGACAAAAATTAGTCACAGTGTTTTCTGTAAAGAAAAACGTTTTATTTGTTGGGAATTATTAGTTTTCACTGAATGTCTTTCTGTACATAGAATACATTCAAGTGATTATGGGTCTTGAAGAGGAAGTTCAGCATGATGTCATGAATGCCATTCAGGAGGTGATAATTTCTACTATTCTTTTCTTTTTATAGTAGACACCAATATTTATTTTTGTAACCGTACCATAAAGCTAATCTTCTGGCTGAATTTCGAATAGGCTGAAAAATTCCTTGAAACTACAATCCCTGCCAAAAGTCTTGAAACCCTGACTCAGATTCAAATTTAGCCATCCCTGTACATGCTTTAAAAAATGCTGGTTTTATATATATATAACGATATAGAGTTTTAGGATTAGGAAGTATGTTTTTCGTGTGACTCGTATGATTTAAGTAATCCATGGCTGGATTTTTTAAGTAATTTTTTTCATTCAACGATACTTTTAATCTCAATAAAAAAATTCATACCAACTGTCATGAAAGCAAAAAAAAAAAGACGCCTATAACTCTGTTGTAGTTTTAGAAAAGACGCTTTATTTAAAGGTGTTAATCAAAATGCGTGAGTGAACACCATTTGTATAACGTAACATGATTTTTCAAAAGCATTGTTCTTTGAGTTGTTTTTGTACGGTTTGGATGTTGAAAGTTTAATATTGGAAAACAGTTTCATTTTCTGTTTTTATATGTCTGTTGAGGCGAAAAACACAACAAACTCAGTCAAAAAATGCAAGCACATGACCAATATAGTTATCCAATCAGTATTGTGTGCCTATAGAAAAATCACCGCTTGAGTCCAAGAGAGCAAACGAACTCCTTCTGTCTACACAATAGCAGCAAGGGAAATAAATACGAATTAATACAATATATTTACTGAGGTTTACCTGTAACTCATTGGATGTTCCCAAAATTCTTTGCAGCTCTTAGCAGCCAAGGATACCTCAAGGATATCGGAGCCTGAATTTGGAACAGAATATGACCAGAGGGTAAGATTTGTATCGTTGGAATCGAAATATATCTAGCTTTTTGTCAGGGACAGATTTACCGGGGGGGTGCGACGCCCCCCCCCTAATTTTTGGTGTTCTTCGGTAAATTTTGCTTCGATTCGGTAAAAAGCATAGGAACAGAATGGTGCAGAATAGTTCGTTTTTTATTTTCTTATCATCTTTATCTTGAAGTTAAAACTGAATTTTAAAATGGGCGTTCCCATCAGTTCCTATCACTCACCTGAAGAGTATGGTACAAAACCCAATCATTATCTAACACTCCCCCCTCCTGCTAGCAATTCCGTCCCTGCTTTTTGTTAAGTTCTACTTAAGAACAACTTAGCTATTTACTATTCGTTTAGCTGTACGGATACATTTTGTGTTTTGACAAATGGGGAAATGATCAGTAGTGCTCTCGTTTTTGGCAGGACCTTCTTACCACATCTTTAGCCCAAGTTTATGTCTGGAAATTAGTTACTTGTACTAATATTTGATTTGCTCTTATTTAAATGTCGATATACTCTTTTAGCACAAGGAGACACTCAACCAGGTTACATCACTCATCAACGAAAAGGAAGAACTGCTTCAGAAGATCCACGATTTGGAAGACCAGGTAATAATGATCTTTGCGTGATAATTTTCCTCTTTGAAATAAAACCAATGAAAAATATGCTTGTTCCCGGTCCTTTGATAAAATGGTTTCAAAGCAATTGTGGCCTATGAGGCAAGGATTTTGTTTTGAAATATCACTTTGCTGTCTCTTATCGAGTTCTTATTGGAAGTGCTGGATCGCACGGGATTGGGAGTCTTATGAAGAATTTTGAAACTTGAAAAATTAGCAACATTTGGCAATAAGGCATGATATTTGGAGTGTAGCATGACACAGCCTGAAGGTGAAAAGCATTTGAGTTTGCAAATTTGTTAACTGCACTCGATTGTAAACTGTCTTTGATTTAACATCAAGGCTCCGTGTGCTTGCTATTGAGGACGTTATAGTGTGGTTTCTTAGTTCCGAATGGCCTGGTTCAGTTTGTTTTTGCTCTACGAAGATAAATGTACTCTGCTCTAAAAACAGGTGCAACTCGCGAAAGAGGAGAGATCAACACTAGTACTTGAAAATGAACAGCTACGTTCCATAAAAGGCGGTGGCAGCATGCAAGATCAGGAAGATGGGTGAGTATTGGCTAGAGAACATATTGTTGGAACCCAAGACGCTTTGCTTATTCAAATATCTTTCGCTGAACATGTGCACAAACTGCACAAATAACTCATCAATCCTGCTCCACGTTTTTTTGCACATTTTTCAGCTCAAGGGAAATCTCCGCTAAAATAATACCCAAATATCAGGCACCTCCAAATAATTTGAAAAAGGTTTTCCCTATATTTTTTGTCTGCGGCCAAGCCCTGAAGAAAGCAACGCCCAAATCACTGACGCCTTCCTTAGTGCCGCTATTCCCAGAAATTTTTGGTTTTGTAAAATTGTCACTGTAGTTATCTGCTGCTTCTGCTCTCAAAAGTATGTATTTTGAGCTATGTCTTTTGCTGATCTAATTAAAATTCAATTTGTATAACAAACGCATCATTACCTATGCAGATCAAAAGACGCGATAGGAAGGTTAAACACGCAAATTGACAGACTGAAAGAGGAGAATTTCAGCATGGAAAGCGGTGAGTTTGCTTTAGAGAGTTCATGCAACTATGTTATCAGCCGTTTAAAAATCGTAGTCAATGATTTATACCAAACTGGTTATTGACGTCACATTTGCTTACTGAGATTGATCCATGTAAAATAAGGATTAAACCATAGGGAAATAGAGAGGTAAACATGTAAAACATCTATTGATGAAATCAAAGTTGTGGAAAGCAATTTGAAATTTTTAAATTACAATTTCTTAAACCTACACTGGACCTCGATCTCAGGGAAAGAAAGAATTTAATTTTTTGAATCTATATATATATATACTTATTATTCTATTACTTTAACTGTGCTCTAATTACCTTTGGTTAAGCAGAATTTGTTTAACTGTCTGCGTTTTTTTAAATTAAAATCGGAATAACTTTGATTAATCTAGTGGTAAGTTATTTTGTTGTTGCTTGCATTTAAGTGTAGAATGGAAAGTAACAAGCTACTTATAAGATCTTTTTGCAAGATGCTTAAAATGGAAGTAATGCAAAGATGTGCTTAATAACTGAAATATGAAATTTTTCTGTGTTATAAGCAATTGTCCATTAAGTGACACTGTATGCTTCCCGTTTGGTTTTCTGTTTTACAATATCAAACCTTGAATGTAATGAAAATTGTTCCTAGCAAAATTGTATTTTGATATACGATGTTTGATTTTAGCCAAAGAAGACTACAGAATTCGTTTGGAGCAAGTAGAGAAAGACAAAAAATCCCTCAATGATAGAGTACGTGAAGGCCATTTAAATATAATCATTAGCGTGCATAATTTAAGCCTTTATATTTCACATATTTAAGAAGGGTCGACCTCAGTAGCATTGATTCTCAAGGGACCTACTATAGAAAACAATGTGAAATATTAGAATACCGTCTGTAGGCCATGTCCGTATGTAGGCTCAGTCCGTATGTTTGCCCAGTCTGTATCTAGGCCAAGTCCGTATGTAGGCCCAGTCCGTGTCTAGGCCCAATTTGGATGACCTGGTTTCTATAATTTTCCTATGCAAATACCCAAATTTTATCATTATAGGCTTTGAGTTTGATCTCTTGTCGATTTGTAGATTGAACAGTTATCAGAATTGGCTGAAGAAGCACGATCTTTGAAGGATGAGATGGACGTTTTAAGGCATACTCAAGATAAAGTGGTAAGTTGGCTAAATCTAGGGGTGTTATCTATTGTCACGATTCTTTTTGTCACAAATGAAAGAAAGGTTCTTATACTTATAGGAAAATACATCGAAATTCCATTATTACCTGATATAAAGTTTAGCTTGAATTGTCTTTCCTGGAAAAATTGTCTATTTTCCAATTTTTTTATTTGTACTGATGAACGTGATTCAGACTCTTTAAAGCAGCTCTCTAATAAACTCTTCAGTCTTAATTCAGAGTAGTTTATTTTGTAACAGTACTGAAAATGAAAGTTTGTTTGTTACAGGCAAAGTATGAAGCAACAATTGAAACCTACAAAAAGAAGTTAGGTGAGTTTTCTATTGTAGTGCTTGCTTTTGGTTGTATATCTTAATTCACTAGTTCTAGATATTCTTTATTACGTCATCTCTTATTCACTGGGCACCAGATCACTTGGAACCTATTATCGCGCGAAACCTATTATCGTGATAACTCTGTAATGTATCAATCAGTTGCCTGACAGCAGTGAATCCCCTCATAGAAGGCCTTATAAGTTTTTTAGATTAATCACTTTGTGTTTAAAAGCAAATTTTTGTCAGACATGTATTTTGAGGTCAAGATAAGATATACATTTCTTTTTACACAACAATGCACAGCAAAATCAACCCAGCTACCCATTTGTGAATAAAGTCCAAAACCCGTCCAACGTTCTTTGCCTCTGTCTCGTTTGTTCTGCTCCATCGCAGTACCTGTTTAAGGGCATTTTACTTTAACTATCTGTTGTAACCAGACGGTACTTTTGCCAGGCATCGCCAACCAAATTCATCACTGAAACATATCTTTTAGTTACGAACTTGGTCTAATAACAGCTAAACGTGTCACTCTTTAATGCACTTTCAGAATTAAGACCCAAAAAGGCTAACTTTTGAAAACTTAGCTTCGTTTTTACGTAGACCTGTTGTAGATAAAGCTTTACATGGATTTACATCTTATTGAAACGGTCACTGGTAATTGGGCAACGCAATTGACCAGTGTTTAACACTCTCTGATCTTCTAGCAAAACAGTTAGTTCATCTAAACAATAGCATCAAGAAATGTGAATTTCGCCTTAACAGTTATATGGTTTTATTAAACGTACATAGCCAATCTGTATTTAAACTCAATTAATATGTCCAAATCTTTTGGTAATAGGAGTGTTAACAAGTCTTCTAATGTTAGGGAGGTTGTTCTCTTTTCTAGATATGATATTTTAATCAAAAAAAGTGTAAAGATGTTTTTTTTAATTTTTTTACTTGAATTTCATGGTGCCGAGGGTGGGGGCACTAATATTCATTTAGGATAGGGGTGCTCATTCTGAAATACCAACCATCAAACAGACAAAATTGATAATCATTAGTTATAATTCGTTTTTGTCGCAATCTGTAGAGGAGCTTCAAGATATGAGGAAACAGATGAAATCTCTCCAAGAGAAGAATAATAGCTATATGCAACAAACCATTTCGATGGAAGAAGTAAGAATACGTTTTATAGTAGGGTTTTGGTAATATGCAGCTGTCTTTCTGTTTCAACTTGTATATTGTCATCGGATATTGTTATTCAATGTCATATCGATTATAGAAAACATGCTATTCTGTTTTAAAGCTTTCCGGAGACCTGTAGAATTGTCAGCTTTCAAGAAAGGTTTATTATATCATAACAGCATATGTTTTTAATATCACTTTCATTTAATGAACTATTTTAAGTCCGTAAAAGTAGCTCTGTGATGAAGCTGGTATAACAAGCTTTACTCATGGTACCTCTGCCCCAGACGTTTCACGTGGTCACTAGGTGTAGGGAAAGATACAACTAAGTTTGAAAAATGGCAGTTGCGTTTTGAATAAGAACTAAGGGAGCAAGGAATTCTCGTTTTTGTAGCTAGTTGTTTAAAAGCTTTTCTCTGTGCTTTTCTCTTAATTCTAGGAAATGAAATTAAATTTTTGTAATTGTATGTCTTTTGTCTCATCTCTAGGAACTGAAAAAGGCACAGGGTTTGAAAGTGCAGATAGAAACCTTCAAGAAACAAGTAAGATGGCTTCAGCGTCCTCTTCTTTGCTCAGCTTGAAAATCTTTAATATTTCTCTGCATTGTTGTTTTGCGCTTTATGCAATATGTAGCCACTTGATTTGGGTGTATCATCTTTTGGTATATGGATCTATCAACTTTTCATTGCTTGAAACACTTATTTGTGACAACATGCACCTTGCCTTCTGTTAGTCGAATAGCGAAAACTAGAAGATACAATTGGGTTTTCTTTCTATTCCCGTTAATAGTTCAAGCCAGCGTCATATCAGCTGCAACCTACTTATGCTGTAATCTGAAAAATATTATGAACTATATCGTTAGGTTTTTTGTTTACGTTTTAGTAGATATGTTCGAATATCTAGCTTTAAGTTTTTGATATTTTGCGCTGTAAGCAGCTCACTTCGCAAAAAGTTACTTGATCCAATAGGGTAGTTTTTTGCTCAGTCTTCAGTAGATTTGCTCTACGTAAACGTTGATCGATGAAAAGTGAATTCATAAATTAAATTTGTGATGCGGGTAAGCTCGAACAGCCTGCCACCAAGCGACAGGGAACGCACAAGGCACTATCATTGCGATTCGCGTGTGTGTAGTGTAGAAAAGTAAATAATTTGGGTGCAGACAGGCTTAAATGGCTTATTTATCTTGCAGTGAGGGTGTGGGGAATTATGTATCATGAATTAGAAGAATTTTCTGAAAGAACTTTTCACTTTAGTACTACGGCTATTTTATTCAACATGTCGCACTTACGTTTCACTGCAGTTTTTTGCAGCCATTTCACAAATGATGTACCACATTTTCATTGGTGATTTTGCAATTGTTGCTTTTTCCATTCAGATATACGAATTACACTCTAAAAACCTCGACTTAGAGAAAAAGTACGATAAAGCAGAATTTGAATCGAAGAGAGCGAAAGAAAAGCAACAGATGCTGGAAGCTGAAAATGAGGTTCTTGCTTAAATTTTCAGTCAGTTTTTCGACGACTTAATCTTCTTTCCACAAACATTTATCTTAATTCATTCTATGATTCCTTTGTTGTAAGTTAATTAAGTTTTTAGAAACCACCAATGCTTGAAATAGCTCTTTGATGACTTCTCTAGGAAATGCTTTTGGAAAAAAAGTTCAAAAACCTTGGTAACATTGACTAAAAAAAATAGTTATGCAATCAAAATATATTTGCTTGTTAGACAAATAGGCTTTTTCTTGAAAACTGTCCTTTTTCCATTCTTTTTACCAGAACGATCGCCAAAAACATATTTGTATCTTAACAGCATTAGTCAGTCAATTGTTGACAGCATTTGAAAATTTTCAATATATTTTGTTTTTTGTCAATGTAGAGGTTAAAGCAGGAGAGGAATGCTCTCAAAGAGACCAATGAAGAATTGACGCTCAATAGCACAAATCAGACCAGTGAGTCACAATTCCATCCGATTTGCAATGAGATTTAATCTTCCCAAGTACAACGCAATGTCTCTGCATTAACAATTTCTGACTAAAAGCTTTAGTCTGTTTAAAAGCGTTTTTTTACAAAATAGCATTTTTGATTTTTTGCCATGTTTATGTCGTGAAAGGTTTAAATCTTCATGATATTTAGAAGTTACCTTATTGCTTAGAAATTGAATCCGACTATCAAGCTGTCGCAAATTTTAAAGTATCATTGAATGATTGCTGCTGCATAAAATTGATGTGTAGATTTTGATGTATATATTTTGTGTTAGGTTTTACTCATATGCATTCAGATTTAGGGACAATTGTCCGTACGTGTTCAGATTTCATACAGTCTTTTAATCCTGCACTCATGAAAAAATCTTTCCTTCATACATTCATTTTAAACTAGTCATCAGAGTAACCCTCTTTCGCATTTTATACTTGTTTATAAATACCTTGGTGAAACGTAATCATCAAATCACGATTCGCATTTGCATGCTTTTCCTTTCGATCAATGATTTATGTCTATTGCCCCGGTCTAGATCTATTACCTGGTTTTGATGACAGTAACAGTCCGTCCAATTCGGTATCGGAGGATTTCCTGCAGCTTGAAGATCCAGATATCAGGTGCGGTCAACTGTTTTGATACCTAACTTTGCACGCTATTGTGTATAGAACCGGACAGTTCAAAGTTGCCATTCCACGTTTCACGGTTATTGCGAACATCAGGCAACTTTTTTAATATCTAACTTTGAAAAACCTTGAAGGCGTGTCTGAGGTGAAGACTCCGTATTCCTTTTAAGACCTTTGAAATATGACAGGCTTCTCCCTTGGTTTTCATCCAAAATTCGCGGCGTAAAATCACATTATATATCCTCTTTGTTTGTTTTTAATTGGTTTTGTATTAGTTATCAAAATTGCATTTTAGATATATATTTGTTTTACATCGTAGGAGTAAATTTATCAGATTGAAGCACGAAAACAAGATGTTGAAGTTGCAAATAGATGGGAATGAAAACGAGAAAATCCAAGTATTACAAAGCATGCTAGACGATATCAAAGAACAGAAAAATGTATTGGAAACCGAGAATAGGCCAGTTTTTTAATCGTTATTTTGGCTGTGTCCTTTATTTGTAATTCAGTAGAAATCGTATGGTATTCAAAGGCAATTCTTAATGAAGATGTATCTTATTGATCGCACGGATATTATCTATGGACATGTGGAACCACACAAGCTTTTTGAGGATGTCAATTTAACTGTATGTCTCGCCTATTCGTTGCTTTCACAACACCTGTTCCATTCTTGGAATTCCAGAAGGCTGTGTCTTTTCCATAGAGATCTGACATTCCCGAGGTATCTTATCCAAGCAGTGTCCTTACTATCAGAAATTGAAGCCTCCGCATTACGGACTCTTGGAAGAAAATAAGTTCCATGTAGGGATGTTTCTCTTGAGGCTATTTGTTTTTTGCTAATGACCACAGGAAAATAATTTTGGATGGAATAAATGGAAGGCGTCTGTTATTGGTTGGTGTCCGTTAGGTACCTTCTATCGGGAGGTGCCAGTTAAACAGAGATCCCTGTTAAATGAAGGTGCCAGTCAAATGGAGGTACCGTTGAATGGGATGTTCGTGATTGGGAGGTTTCTCTATAACGTCCACTTCCCCTCGAAGCTTGTTTCTGGTAGAAGACTGTTTTAGACTTTACCGTTCACACTCTCGATTGTTCATTCAAGGAAGTCCATCATCCCTTTTCATTGCAAATTTCTAATGCTGAAGAACCTTTCAGACAATATCGTTAACGGTGCTTGTTATTTCGGTTGCAACACTGTAAAGCAAACTTATTTTCTTTCCATCGTATTTGCAGGCAGCAGAATCAGAAGCTAATGGAACTGGAAGGGGAGCTAGAAGATGCTCTTAAGATCCAGCAAAACGAGGCACAAAAAACATGTCAGGAAGAACAAGATCTAAAGAAGAAACTACATGTGCATTTGTAAGTTTCTTTTCGACGCACTAAACGCTACTCTAGGGGCATCAATCTGCTATTTACGTTTTTTTAATACTTGAACAATTAACTGTGAGCAAAGGAAATAGTTTCCAGGCACGTAATGCGGATCATTGTGGATTCGGTCTCAGTTTTTGATTATAATTGTAAAGTTGACAAGATGTTGTAAAAGCCTATTGCGTTTTGTAGGCTATTTTGAAAAAATTCAGGATCTTCCCAGCCTCTATCTAGTGTTATTCAATAGAGTGCAGATTGGATTTTGTGAGTTATCTGACCCTATTCAATTCAAATGTTCGATATCCCCTACCAATTTGCAAAACGTTCTGGATAAGCATTTGTTGACCACATGCAAAAATAACAATGCAAAAATACCATCCAAAACAATGCATTAATAAACAGGTATGTTTATGTGTTTGTGTGACTCTGTGTGATTGCTGGCTTGTTTCGTTTTTGTTTTCTCGTTTGCTTCCTTGCTTGCTCACTTAAATTTCTGTAATTGTACGAATAAAGATTTTCAAATAATTGTCTGTTTTCCATTTTTTAGAGAGCAGCTAAGAGAAGCCAGTGACGAGCTTCAAAGAAAGAAATCTTACATCGATGACTTGGAATCAAGGTCAAGTAATAATTGTAAGCAACCTCACTATATTAGACAAGACACTGTATTTCTACTACTTTATCTGACTTAGACTGAACCGGTCTTGTGTTTTACTCCTAGCTTCTCCCTCTCGAAGCCACTTGTCAAATTTTAATACGGTGCTCTACCTTTAAAGGCGCTCAATCTACGAAAGAGTGCGGCTTGAATTTTGAAGTTCAGAATGTCCTTACCAATCACTTCCAACCATACTTTTGCTCCAGAAAAATTCGGCCCAACCCGTGTGTTGAAACCCCCTTGTTTATTAGATTTTGGAGTTTTTCCGTTATTAACCGTTTATTTCAAGACACCAACCCTCCCCTTTTATTAATTCCCGATCTCAGATAAGGAAACTGCTGAACATGGCACCCTTTCATTTTTAGCTGATGAGATAGTAAACCTTAAAGAACAACTAGTCAAGAAAGATGCAGACATGAGGCAAATGGAAGAACGGTATAAGAAATACCTCGAAAAAGCCAAGCAGGTAAGAGATCACAGAGCCGATTGTTGAATTGACTGTGGAATTGTCGCTACATGGACATTTTTAGGTGTGCTGGTAGTGTTGTAGAAATGTTCTGCCACAAAACGGGCGAGTGGGAGATTAGATTCAGAAAGAAGATGCAAAGTGCTAAAATTTAGATACAGGTAGATGATTGAAGGAAAAAATGAGATGTGGAAGGTACCTCTTTATAGCTTTATCACATTGAGGGTTAAAGGATCCAACCGAGTCTATTGTAAGAAAATTTTATTATGGAAAAATCCATTTCTTTGTTAATGCTAGGAATGGGAAGGAAATCCATTCAAGAAAATGTCGATATACACCTGTTCTTGAGAGTAACTATATCACGGTTAGTCATGAGGATTTTATTATAAATAATCTTACAGACATCTTTTTAATTTTGTCTCTTTTAGGTTATACGAACTCTAGATCCGAAGCAAAATTCGCACAGTGAGGTTGGTTTATTTCATCATTTTGGCATTTAACGTGTTATTTATAAGTTAAGAAGATAACATCACATCCATAATAAGGATATAATGAAATGCTCCAAAAATACAATTTTCATGTTCTGTGTGATAACTACTACTTCTGCAAATTTTTATGATATTTTAAAGTGTCTATTTTTATATTAGATTCAGCAGCTACGGAATCAACTTCAAGATAAGGAGAAGATGATAGAGCATTTAGAGGTACCACTTGTAGTTGTGCTTTGTTTTCTATTTCTTATTCACTGTTTCATTCCCTACCCAGTAGACTGGTAAAAGTTCTTTTCCAGTAAAAGCCTATCACTCCAAGGGGGCATTTATTAGATTTAGATTTTGATTTCAGTTCAATTAAATTTTATTTGTATACTACAGTGGAAGAATGCTACAATAATACTGTAATATACAATATCCAAAAAGTATAGACCCAAATCTGAGCATGCGTAGTTAAAATCAAGTGGTCTCGATTTTGCGTCCGCTGTGAGCGCCAGAAAGTTGATAGGGTCTCAACTTTTTTGTGCGCTCGGCCACTTGACAGCAGCACTTAGCTACGCATGCTCAGATTTGGGCGCTACGCCCGCGCGCACAAAAATGTCAAGTGGAAATCGGCCTTAATGGCAGTGGCATAAACTATGAAGTCTCGAGTTTTCTTTTTGAATAGCAGGTTTTATTTTTTTCTTTTTCAAACTATTCTTCATTAATCAGATTTGCTATATCTTCAAATTATAGCGAGATCATGAAAGGATGAAAGTAACAAGGGAAAGAGAAGAGAAACTAATAATCAGTGCTTGGTATGATATGGTATGTAAACGATTAAATGTTAATTGCTGGTCTGAGTTTAAATTCTAAGGCAACGATGGGATCTCATTTTCCGTAATAATCTTCATAAGGATCTGCCAAATGAACCTTACCAATTTAGGTCATCTGAGTCGCTTCTACTATTGCCGTGGTATCCTATTTAACGGATGTTTAATTGTATCTCAAGCAATGGCACTATTTTTATTTGGGATTTATCGTTTCAAGATATTATCATTTTTCAGCATGTAATTTACTAAAGTTGGTGTAAATGTGATCAGCTTTTTTCTCATGAGATCTTGTATGAAGCTTTTGCACTTTTCAGCTATTGCCAGTTAATTGTAGCAATTCATTTGGCTGAGTAAGATACATTTTTGCTTGGGAAACACAAGGAAAAGTTCACCGTCTTTAAAATGTCTAAACAAGTTTTTCTGTTTTTTTTTTCAATAATCTGTACTAAGAGCATTGGCATTTCCTGTGTCCTCATGTAGTAAAGGGGAAGTAAAAAATAGCTTATGTCGACTGCACTTTATCGTTGTTACCGAACCCACAAGGGGACGTGTTTTTATGCTTCATTATTCATATTTTTCGATACTTGTTGCAATCATTTCGACTTGATGCCTTTTCAGTGCATGAGGCTACATCGCAAAGCAGCAGAAGAAAGGCTAGTCGGCAGCGCAGGTCTGTCATTTCTAGCACGACAAAGGCAGGCAGCCGCCACTAGACGAGCCACGCCTGCAAAGCCCAAAGTCCCCACGACCCACACCCTCGCGTCGAGGTAATTAAGACTCCCTTTCATTATACTTAAGCTTTTTGCTATTTTTGCTTCGAAATAGAAAGAGAGCTCCATGTTTCAGTCAAATCTATGTTAGATTCTAATCAAATCAAAATTACCCACAGACATCATTACATATTGAGTTTATATTTTCTTTCTTGCTATTTTATGCATGATCTTATCGGCTTAAATATTTTGTGCCATATTTTTTAAGCCTCTTTTTGACTCCTTGTCAGCAAGATCTTTGTGGTAATTTTGCCATGTGATCGAGTGGCTTTTATACTTGCAACGCTGGACAATTAAGAGAATAAATTGCACATATTCTTCCAAGATGGGGTTTGAGAATGTTGCATCTAAAATTTGAAATTGCATGAAAAAGTGAACAATTTTACAGCATACTAAGAATTATTTTCCTTCAAACTCTTACAGACTGTTTCGATTTTTCAGTGACAATTCGGAAAGACCAGAATGACATGGACCAGAAATTTCTGCAATGCATTGCATAAAGGTTTTTGTAAAATGAGGGGCGTGTCTCGCGTTTTGTATGACTAGTGACTGTGAAGAAGTATATAATGAGTTTCTCATTAACTTGGGGTTGTTGTTTTCGTATTATTTTTTATTATAAGAATGTAGGCTTTGATTTTATCCATTAATTTTAGTTATGGTCTTGTATTATTTCTTTAAGACTAGCATTTCCTAACACCTGTACAGAGGTATTGATGACATTTTTGAATGCCCAAAATGCCTGCCAAACGTCTTGGGACACCAACAACATTTTTGTCCTCCGCATAAGCTGTTTCTTCTCTCCCCTGTCAAACAATGTTGGATTATTCTCCGTAGACGTGCACCATTCGAACTTCATTTTTGAAACTAAGATGGCTTTCCAACATTGGTTTAGGGGAAAAGAAGGTAACTCAACTAGTTTTCAGGGCGTCACGGTGTCAGAGCCTTTTTTAACATACTTACTAGAGGGCAATTGCTTCCCAGCCCCAGTAACTTTCTAATGTTTTAAAAAATCTCCCTCGTTACATAAACAAAGGCTTGTCCCAAGCTAATTTCCCTTCAACATGGATATGAAGAGTATTTCAAGTACTTTTGGCAAGCGTAGTAGGTTTAACTTTCAACATGACCCGTTAAAGTGAATTAGCCATTAATTTTCTGTTTTGAATGGTAAATTAGATGTTCTTCAGCGTGTCCAACTTTGCAACTTAGTACTTCAGGTACGTTAAGATCACTCGAGTATTTCAGGTACGAAAGCAGCTATAAAAAGGTCAGGGAGGGCTGTAGTTTGTTTGAGAAGTAAGAACCGCAGGATAGGCTGTCCGCCGGATTCTGTGAATCTTCTGTTAGGGTTGTAGTTGCCTGGATCGAAAGGGAGAAGGGGCTTGGTCCTGTGATCATGTACCAGGAGTTAGGAGCATTCCCCTAAAGAATCAAATTTGCTTAACAAAAAAAGAGCTCTTACCTTGGAAATTGTTAAAAACCACCTCTACGTGCAATATATTTACTGACGACTATTTAATAAAAAACAATAAACACGAAAACTATTTATAGTTATCAAAACAAGATCGCTTGCAGCACATGAACAGCAGGAGTAAGGGATGCTGGAATCAAGAGAGGCACGAGTAATTTTTCTAAAAAAGATTTCTTTCTTCACTGGTACAAAAGGTTTTTCCTGCCACAGCACCTCACCCTTCGAAACTTGGGACTCTTAATACAACACTATAAAAATGTCAATCTACACGCGAAATTGAGAATGTTTCTCCGGACCTCAATTTAGGTTTTTCTAAGGCTGCTACGGTAATGCCTTGCAAAATCACAATACATACGCAAATATTAGCTGTTTTGCCGGAATAATATAGTAACAGCAAGAGCATCATTCACAATACCAACCAATCGTAAAATTTTCATAACTAAAGACCGTAAAAATTTACTATGACAAAGAAGAATAATTTAGCTCTCCAAAATGGGCTGACATACATGGGACAAATGGCAATAGCATAATTTTTTCTGGAAAGTAGCTGCTTCGTCTGGATTTAAGGAAATCTTTGGATTGTTTGGGTGACAGAATTTCCCTCAATTTGTCAGAAGACGTTCAGCTACAAATTCCCTCTACCTTGCTCAGAAATCACCGTGTATTTGGTCTCCCTCAAAGAGCACCCTTCATCTGGCAAGCTATAAGTGTTTCGAAGAGATACTCAACTTTGAATTGAAGTATACTGTCAAACAGGAATAAGTAGCATAAGTTTGAAAAGAACACTATAACGAAAGACTTCGCAAACTGATGTATCTTTTTAATAGTATGTTAATGACGAATTACAATGAAATGGTAGAATGCATCGAAAAATGAGTTTAAAAACTATCATTTGAAAATTCTCAGAAGCGTATTAAAATCCCCCAACTAAAAGTGTCTTCAAAAATACATCAAAGATCAATGAATAATACATTTTATAATCAATAAAGTCTCATGGAAAGCAAAAAAGCGAGGATACCTTATATTAAATCATGGAGGGTAAATAACGTGTTCTTTGTACAACCAAATCTTGAAGCTAAATGATTTTTTTACAAAAATGACCATATTTTGGTTCTAGCGACTACAACGTCAAACTTGCGTTCTTGCCGTATGGTATAGTCGGCGCCGTAGGCCCACCATCAGGTATTGAAAAGAATATGTAGAGAAATACTGCAGTTGTGAGAATTATCAGAAGGTTACCATACAGCAACATCTTCGCTCTCTTATCTTGATGCAGAGATGTGATTTCGCGGAGGTGTTCGGTCTGTTCTTGGGCAGTCTTTTTTTCTTCTTCGATATCATCTGACATGCCGCAGAAAAACTGCACTACTTTTTTCCAAAATGGTTTCGGACTCTTGAATTCAACTGTTAAAATAGATTGAGAGTTTCAAAACTGTTAGACCTTACTTATAAAGCATGCCACAGATATTTGATGGTATTTTATTAAAATCATATTGACACCAAAAAAAGAGTCGTTGAGAAGACTTGTCAACATCTAGAAGCCAGAACACTACAGCTGGACCAAGCAAAAGCAAAAATTCAATTCCGCGTAAACAAAAAAACCTAGCACTCATAATCTCTACATTGTACCATAGGCAGACATTTTAGAGAAGGAAAAAAGTAAATCTAGTCAAAGTATAGTATTTCCAATGCCTTTTCTAGCTTCCGCAATAAGAATATGTCACTAAATTTCATAGGGTACAAAGAAACCGTTTTACAGTCTTTGGAATTCGGGTTGTCTTCTTTTGGTCAAAATTTGGGGGCAACACCCATAAAAGATATTGGCCTCAAATTTTGGGTAGTTTCATTTTTGAATAATACCAACAATTGATAACAAGTTTAGCCAATGCTGAGATAGCAGGTGATTACCGCCATAAATTTCTTATGGAATGAATATATGAGAAAAAGATTCTTAACAATTTCTTAACATTTATTCATGTTTGCAGTTTGAGTGGAAAACCTACCCGATTCCTTCAAATTGACAGTGTCATTTTCCTTCACCCACAATGCAGATTCATTGTCTTGATGCGTATGTCCATGCTCAGCACGGTGCCTCTGCTCCTCCGCATCGATCTGCTTCATTTCAGCCTCTTCTTGTATTTCGTCTGACCGGATAGTCGGGTCGTGACGTGTAAAGAACGTTGTCCGCACAATCTACAGCGATAAACAAATGATAAGACAAGCGAAAAACAAAAACCTCACACGATTAGGCTCGGTAAAAGTGAGAAAAAAGCGTAGCTGCATTAACAATGCCCGAAGTAAAGCAGTAGAGATATGTCTAAAATGAAATTAACACTGATCTGGTTGCCTTGAAACCAAAAATGTTTTCCCAACGAAAACATATGGGTTTTAGGAAATTGTAGCTTCAAGATGTTTTGTAAAGTTGTCCCTGTAAAGTTCTCTATCTTATTCTATGTGATACCATAAGATAGTAACCTGTTTAATAAGTTTTATGGCATTCGTATATTAAAATAGCATCAGTTACTTTCAGTGGTGACACCAGCCACAAGGTTGTGGAAGACAAAAAAGAAATTTTAGGCTAAGCTGATTTTACTGCTAGAAAACGCCGTTTCGCCAACGGGAACACCAATCTTACCAAAAAGGGACGGCCATGAATAATTTTTGGCTCAGTAAAGGCAGTTTCAAAATTTTAGGATGACATCAGAAAGAATACGTAAGCAGAATATCATTACCCCTCCCCTATAATTACCGTATCAAACTTAAATGATATAATATTGCTCTTGCCGAGAACAGGGGAGGTGGGGGCTTTTATCCCAGTTCCCCCGGGGCGCTGTTGCCTTCAAAATATTCATTGTGCCATCGGTGTTATCTACCATGAAACAGAAAAATGTCTGAGAGAAAAAAAAGCTCACCCATATCATAAAGCTTTTTAGGGAAGGAGGCCTCAATTATACAATCGATTATGATAATTTATACATAATGAATATTTCGAATTTAACACGCCGCCATTGGTTAAAGCCAAAAATGAAACTGTGGATCGGAAAATGAGGTATATCGAAAGGGACTTACCATTTCTGGATCCGGGGCTGGCGTCAATAGACTGACAACAATGCAGACGATACCAGTGAGGAGGAAAATCATCAAGGCAAAGTACATGTAATGGAAATCTTTGACAAATATCGGTCTGGTATCTTTTACACCGCATTCGGGTGCTTGATATACGAAATCAAGAACCATTCTGGTGACACCAACGATAAAGCCAGACATTAAACCCCAGAATGCTCCCTAAAAGATGATAAAATCATTGGCAGGATAGTTAGGATTTCGGATGGCAACTAATTCAGATGACCGGTAGGATTTTAAAATCAAGTATTTTTAATTTGAAGTGGAACGTAAAACGAAGTGGTTAGAGCTCCGAAAAATATTCAACAAGAAAGTGAAACTTTACAGAACTTTCTAAAACGACAATAGCATGAGAATCTGTTTTTCTATGTTTTTTGTATAGGCAAGCTAACGACCAAACTACAAGGCACAACCATTTAACATCTACAATTGAATCATATTAAGTCGTACCCCGATAACTCAGACTTTCACTTAATCGGACTGGTTTTCAATTCTCATTGGATTTCCGTATCCGGGATAAGTCGGGCATTCGCTAAGTCGGATCATTTCCTAACCGGTCAGACTAAACCGGATTAAAGAGCGAAAAGTAATCCTCGTAAACTCTAACATGTTTCTACATAACACAGATACCTATGCCATCCGGAGCCATGCAACATGAAATGAAATTCATCGAAAGAACACGAACAATAGCAAACCTGTTCGTTACTTCTTTTCCAGAATATGGCAATGAGGTAGACAGAGGCCACTGGTGGGGCGAGATAAGCGCTGATTGCTTGGATGTATATAAAGAGTTGTCCACCCTGGAACTCCGTTATAATTGGCACCCAACATATTCCGATCACACACATGACGAGAACAAATGCTCTGGAAGGGAATATTCACATCTGTAATCAATATTAGTTAATCTTGAGTATCTTAAAAGGGAAAATGACGACGGCATATTCTACTCCCTTGTGTATCTGTGCCTCAGTGGAAGATGCACGTGATTCGAAAGGCGCGAAAATTCCTTGCTGGTAGTAAATGCTAGAATGATTTCTCTTGTAGTAAATGTAGTAAATGCTGAAATAAATTCAGTATCTATGATACAAGAATTTATTTTAATACTGCATATTAGTCTTTATGGCTACAATTTACAAAATTAAACATGGATTTGTGAGAGAATACTGAGAGAAAATTGAGAGTGAGTGAGAAGATCAGAGCACGACTCGAGCCTTGAGTAGAGAACTGTACGTCGTTTGCTTTACCATCTGAGCTGCCCGTTCACATTTTCAAATCTAAGCCTAAAGCTGTGTCACTCACTTCTCTTTATCAAATGAAAAGGGAAGCCATGACACCATCAATAACACTGAGTCTGCTGTGAGGGGGGATTCCCCACACAAGGGGAGCAGCGCAACCAACATTACAGGATAGGTTTGGAGGAAATATAATAACAGGAACAGCTTTATGCCAAATTTGGGTTCTTAATTTTACGCTGAATGTGGTGTACAGATTTATGAAAATTAAACTGAAAAAAGAGAAAGTTATAACAAGTTTCCCATAAATTTTCAGTAAGCTTGAAAATCCCTTTCACTCTTAACTAATGAACAATTCTAAATAATGCTATTACTATTTTAAGTTTCTATTGCAAAAAGAATTTTTGTATTTTACATTTCTATAGCTTTTACGTTGTCAAATTTTGAAATTTTTATTGATAATAGTTCAAGTGGAGAAAAATTAAATTGAGAGGCGTAACCAAGTGCCGATTCTTAGAAATAAAAATTCAAACAGTCTGATTTTGAGTCTGATATCAAAGGCACCCTTTACCTTAGAATCTTAGCGTGATATTCAAAACAGGGTATCGATTCGGGACTTACCTGCCAACAATCATGAGCTCTCTCGTGCTAGCATTCTTTCTAATGCGTTTCCATATATCCATTGTAAACAAAGTAGAGGCACTATTGAAAATTGATGTCAAGTCGCTCATCAGTGCAGCCATCATCACTGCCATCATCAAACCACGTAGGCCTTTGGAAAAGCAATACAAAATCGTATATCATTATGATTGAAGCCTTGGTTTACAGCAAAAGACGGTTCTAAGTTGCAACTCCAAGTTTCACACTTAATGCGATCATCAGGCAAATATTCATGGTTGACTTGTCCTAAAATATATTCAAGCTAAAAATTAAACTAAGTGAAGAGCTCGAGAAACTAACGATGGAAATCCGCTCAAAACAGCTGGGATGGTTTAAAAAAAAGTCGCAGCACGAAAGTCGTGCCCCAACAACGAAAAAAAAATGAAAACATCGGTAACACCCAGTTTTAAAATAAGCCATTGAATTTAAGAAGTATTGCTATGTAGTTTATTGTAGTTAGGGGGGACAAGAGGGGACGGATGCCCCCAAATGGCAAAAGATCTGTTTGAAAAGAGGCCTTTCTGGTTTTTTCTGGCGGGCCCCAATTTGTTCCTCATGCAACTCGTATTTGCCCCCCCCCCCCTCCCCCTCCTAATCTGACCACCATGGAACCGCTATTATACAACGAACATAGTATTTGTATAGAATATCAGTCGCGTTTCATACAACATTGCAAGAACTGTGTGTATCACATCGTGCTTGTGCCTAGGAACCAACAACTGAGGATGCAGAGGTCGGCAGCGGTGTGCATACTGTTTGGATTAAACCTGGACTAGCTTTTAATATTCTGGTAAACAATGACGGGCCTCCAAAGAGCTTTTTATGGCCAGATTTAACTGAGATCTGAACGGGTCAAGTTTTTACCGGACCACAGCTCATTGACACATATCACACTGGCTCACACTGGCACATATTCACTTTCATTGGGGACTAACCTTTACAGAAACTAAAATTAGGACTACTCGAAATAACTTGGTAATTTCAAGGTAAATGGTTTTGAAAGCAGCTCGTATCCGGTTCGATCCGAACATTGAGATTTAATCCGGTTCGATCCGGACCCATACAAACGGAGCTTGCAAGACGGATAATACTTCAAAGGGTAGTTGGGATCCATCTGAAAACAAAATCGTTAATACACATCTCGACGACCAATACACTGCAAGAGAAAGTCATTATGGATAGAGAGCGCAAAGACCAACGGGATTTCTGCAAGACCTTTTCATAAGTTTTCCGATTTCATATCCAGTTATTAGTTGTAAATATTTGCTACCCTAAAATCAAAGACAAATTACTCACCTGTAGGCATAATTCCAAGGACCAATTTGGGATATGCAATGTTGGAACATCCAGCTCTGCTTCCACATATTTCAAAGCATTTATCGGGATTGGCACAAGCGACCTCGTCTACAAACAGTTTAACCGTTAATACAAAATAACAACAAAAATAGCACGCTGCAAGGAAGAAATTGCTGCAAATAGTTCTATTTTCCAGCACCCCTTCCCCTTTTTGAAACCTGTAAAGTTTGATGTTTATAAGATTAGAATGCGAAACAGTCTTTATGCATACTGCTGAAGAATTTAAAAAACACAAAGTGAAACTGTAATCGACAAAAGTAATCGCTACATGAGGCTGGCGGTTCTGTTCATTCTGGATATATATTCAATTTACGCCTATAGATATAGCTAAATCCCCCCCCCCCCATAAAACAATGTTGGAATTGCACCCTCGGGGGGTAAACTAAGCGTAATTTTTGACGGGGACGTGCCATTTTGGTTAAAAATTTGGACCCATAATTCCGCAAATGTCTGAAAAAATGTGACCCATAATTCCGCAAACAAGATGAAAACTATACCCATAATTCCGCAAAGCAAATTAAATTTTTAAAGCACATAAAAATCATTAAACAAATTCTGCATGTCCTTTGCCCTAAAATCTCAATATTACACAGATTTCATAGTTTTATTTCTAACTGGTCATTCATTTTTTAATGCTAAATATCCCTCCTAATAATTTTGCAATATTTTCCCAAAATGGTACCCATAATTCTGCATGTTTCTTCAAATGGTACCCATAGTTCCGCACAAATTTCAAAAACTGATAACGATAATTCCGCGCTTTTCAAAAAAAGGTATCCCTAAATAATGGCACGTCCCCGTACCTTCAAACATGTTAAGGTACCAACCAACCCCACCCCCCCCCCCCGAGATTGCACCACAACCATACTAGTTTTAAAGTTACAAGTTACATTGGAATAATGTAATGCTATGGAGAACAATCCAACATTGTTTTAAAGAAGAGACGGGAAACTGCTAAACTGAATAATAAAAGTACTGCTGGTATCTTGCCAGGCATGGTACTTAAATATGACTTCTTAAAGATTATATGAAGAGATTGTCTTAATACGTTATGTAACACTCACAATTATCTCAATGTATCAAACTGTTCTAAAGCGAAACGTTTGTTGGGAGCACATTGCATTCATAGTCGAGAAATTGACAGTCAGGATTCTAAGCTTAAATGCCAATATTTTTCGATATCAATGCGAAGAGAGGACTTTTGCATGAGAGTTAATTATATATCAGTAAAAGAAATAGCAGAGTTATAGAATTCTAAAATTCTAAATGTTTACTGATTAGCAAAATCAGAAAGTCGATTAAAAAGTGATTAAATTTCTAGTCAAAAAATCGTTAAGATAATCATTCCATAGGATTTATGCGTTGCGAATGGAGATTTCTATGATAAGGGAATACTTATCTTCTCCAGCTTATTAAAAATCGTGTTTCAGAATGCATTAGGCAATTTATGCCTTCTTGGGGCAAAACAGGGCATAAGAACTGGTTATTTTTTGGGTGAAGAAAAAAGTTTCACACTGGGTGTAGACTCACGCCCCTTCTATTTACATTACAGTAGGTTCTTTTCGGAGGCTGGCAAGAGATACGTACATTATTATTCGTATCTAAGAGTTTACCAGTCAGCGTAATGTCTTAGATAAATGTATAAGTAATAATGTCTGGCGTTACTTCGTTCTTTGCTAATTTGCACCTCTGATTTTAGTCAGTCTGGTGACCAAGATTTGGCTGGGTCACTCAGGGCTTTATTCTAATATCTTGAGAGAGTGGGAGATCAATAAAAAAGACCTAATGGATACACACGTACCAGGATAAAGGACTCTGCTGATCATTCCAGGAAACACCATGATAAAAAGAGGCAGAATCTTGATATACCCAGCAAGAAGAGAGCCACCCTGTGCATGCGATAGGCTCTTGGCAGCCAATGCTCTTTGTACGATTACCTGCAACAAATAATTCAATCCATACAAGGTTTATCTAGCGATATTGCAGATAGGAGCGATAGGAGTAGTTATTAAAAGCAGCGGGGAGATGAAGAACCTTGTAGCCGACGAAATACATAAACAAGGTGTCAATGTATTATTTCATAAGATATCGACGAAATACTGTTTCTATGCACACATCAAAGGAAGTGAATAAATCTTGAACAGAAACAAACTTTTGTTTATATAGCCATACATAAAAAATGATGATGTTATAATGATGACGACGCAATCGGTTGAATGCAACTGATCGAGAAGGGATTATGGTGATTAATAACGATAGTCATGACGACGACAAATCGATTACGATGGAATGACGCAAACGACGACACAACGACCATACGACAACAACACAACTGCCACCCAAAGACGACGCAACAGCGACACAATGACGACGTAACGACAACAGAACTATGACACAAAGACGACAAAACGACGATGCAACGGCAAAATACCTACGACGCAACAACGACACAAGGACAACACAACTAAGATGAAATGACGACGCAATGATGACAAAAACGATGATAAATGAATTTCAATACGAATATGATTATCATTGATGATAGAATTAAGTGTACTTTTACCACCTTACCTGATCAGCACACCAGTACCATATTGAGGCAGGAGTCTGGCCCAAAAGAAAACCGGGCCAGGGCATATCCGAGTGACCCGGGTCCCTCAACATAACAAAGGAATCCGGCCTTGGAACACCACCACATGTATGGTTCCCTGCAATAACATCTGAAGCCATAGCGTTCATGTACTTAATTCGAAGGCCACTATACCCTCCAACTTTATCAAAACCTAAAAATAATGACGGTAATAAGAAACGCGCGAGAATAGGGTTTGAAAGAAAATTCAAGCCATCCAAAGGGAGTTGTAAAAATTCCACGATTTCATAGACTTTTCTGAAAACGAGTCAAGTGGACTAGTAATTGTACTGCGAAGTATAAGCAAAACTTACATTTGAACTGAGTTGAATACCAAAATGCGGGATTCTTGTTTAAGCAACTTTCAGCTTTAAGTAACTGTCAGCTTTCAGAAATTATTGTGCATATAACTATACAATCTTTATTACTTAATATTCCCGCAAAAAAAGGACCTTAGGACCAACAGACTGACTTATCTTTGATAAGCAACTCGTATCTAAGAACCTTTTTTAGGGTGAGATTCTTCACATATAAGGGATAGTCATGAAGTTGTGCATGTTGACCTAGGTACACTTGACACTGAAGTCTGCGTGTTGGCAACTTCTAACTATAAAATTCACAAAACTCTGCATTGTTTGTTTTGAAACACATTTGTGTGTCAGATGAAAAAGCTTAAATGAAGTATATTCGTATGGGATATTTTGGTGTTTGGGTGTTTTTCTCCCCCCCCCCCCCAAACAGGAGGATGGTACCTTTCAGAATAAGAACCTTTGAACTTGAAATGACCATATGCACCCTTTTGGGGGGGGGATTTACTGTACTTGAAAGTTGAAATTTGACATGCTCAGAAAAGCAGTCAAGCACACAAACTTCAAAACCTCAAAATGATCCTCATTTGGTATAAGAAGGCTTTCATGCTGATATAATTTCATCAGTCATCTCAAGAAAGAGAAAAAATGGCGACAGCATGTTCAGCTAAGGTCAATTCTATTTCTAAGGCCTGACTTACACCGGATTAGGACAGGTCTATTTCGGATTGGTTTTCACTTCCGAAAAAAGATTTGGGTTTCACTTTACAAAACCGATGTGGAAGTAATCTCATTCTGGTGATGAAACGAAAACCGATCCGAAGTTCACCACCTGGCATTCCATCTCGTATTACTGACAATACCAAAGTGATTTAACTCCAAAGTCATTGTGTGTTAAAATCAGATACTAAAGAAAAGCTCCTCGTAAAAAAACCGCCGCTTCTTAAATTTGCAGAACATGGTCATCTGGCGTTGTGTTGTGTAACAGGGGCGCAAAGCTGAGTGAAAGTCGATCCAAAGTCGGTAACTGACACCTCGATTCCGGAGTGAAAACCAGTATGAATAAAAAAGTATTCCGGTGTTGCGTTACTGGGGCCTACAACTGCATACACTTTGATGCTTAGCAAATATAAGGTTGGACAGTGCATTTCAATCTGCCATTTCCTGAAAAGTTCTATATTCCACTCCTACATTTCAGTTAAAAACAGGCACTTCTAGCAGTAGCACTCAGAACATAACCTCATTTATTGATTCTATTTAAGCTAAGAACTCTTTTTAAATAACCTTCAATTCAGGAATGTTTTTCCAAAGTACTTTTGACGATAACAATCGAACATTGCAAATGTGAAAAAAGTTTCCTGACAAAAAGATGATATAGGGGACAGTTCACTCACCCATAAAAGTCATGAGCAATGCTCCTCCGACCATAACGATAGCCATTAATGTGTCTAAATATATAACAGCTGCCAGCCCACCTTAAGAACGAAGGATTCAAATTAATGAGAACACCAAAACAATATCATTAAAACAAATTGTAAGCTTTTTTAAAGCTGTATAGCATAGGCCTATTGAAGACTTTCTTACATATGCCTGTAAAGACCGGAGAAATTTTAATGTAATTATTAAAAAGAGCGGAAATCCTACACAAACAAGTCACAACTATACTTCACAGAATCCTTTTCGGCACTTAAGCTTCTACATGTGAAAAAATACTGCAGTGTTTTAAACGAAAATAAAAACCAAAAATTTGGTATGAATCAAACTTTCAAATAACATTTTTGGTGTTTGCTATGGAATTTAAATTTTACAAAAGGCCAAAAATTAAATACATCAGTTACCTATGGAATGCAGAAAGTCTTCACTCAAAAGAAATGGACAAATAAGGAACTGCAACCTGTCAGCATAGAGAATATTTTCTTTTTCGTAAAAAAATCAGAAAGTCTAATTGTTTTCCAATTTCTTATAAAAGGAGAGAAATAAAAAAAAATCCAATATCAAATAAATATGAGAGGATCATACTTAAATCATGCTGTTCATTTCGCATATTCTTGTAAAGTAGGCAGTGTGATCTTTGAATTAAATGATGTGTTTTTGACAAGAAAGCGTTTTGTAAAAAGAGCTTCTAGAAGGCTAGATAAGAAATCAACCAGCCTCGATTAAAAGTATTTTTTTGCATATACGAAACTATATTATTTTTTTTATAAAAACAATTTTTTAAGAATACGAGCCTCAAAATTGGTCAAAAGTTAAGAACAAATTAAGAACAAGCTGAGACTGAGCTTCAACAAATTGCAATTTTGAACAACGATTTTATCAAAATCGAGGAGTTTTAGCGATGTGTGAGTGCTTTTTCGATGAATATTCAAATTTGTCAGCAAATTAAGGCTGTCTCAATCACTTTGTTGGCAAATGAGGCCTGAACACCAGCCTAGAGCTAAGAAGCTAGCATTTGCACTGCTTACAGCCTATTAGATTGAGAACAAATTAAGAACAATCCAGCCTCAGATTTTCGAAAAAATTAAGAACAGTCAGCCTGAACTTAAATTTACTGGTTCTTATAAAAAAGGAGTGCAAACAGCCTGATTTAAAAATCCGAGTTTCTTTAAAGAGGGGACTTACTGTATTAGAAAAATATTGATTAATATCAACAATAATGAAATATCAATTTACATACCAGATACTGTACAAAGAGCTGTCATCCCCAGTAAAAACAATATGGCAAAATATAAATTCCAACCAACAGATTGTTGAATAAATAAAGCACCAGAATACATATTCACCTAAAAAACGAAATGTCAATAAATCATAAAGGTTTTTTGCTATTTTTTTAGAATCCAAAAGATATTGAGTCATAATAAATTGAAAGGGTACACCCAAATATGCTGTGTCATGATTTCCAGGTTGGAATGCCATTGGTGGGCCTTGAACTGGTCACATGAACTCAACTTATATTGATTTACAAAAACAGCTTTGCCAATAGTAAGTTGTCAACAACATGAAACTACGGCGACCACGCTGAAAGCAATTACCTCCTATAGAGAAGGCCCATTAACCATGACTAAGGCTCAAAACATACTATGATCAAACCCAACGGTAGCTCTTACAACATTATTTAACTCATCTATCAAGGGCGCCGGAGCCACAGGGGCACGGGGGCAGCCAAGTGCCCAATTTATGGATGCCCTTATTGTTTTCATCTCTGAAAGTCTTTAGGGCGGAACACTGCAGAATTTCCCTGGGGGCTACCCCCCCCAGACCACCTAGCCTGTCTCCCTTTGTAGCGCCTTCACCTACAACCAGGCTTCATCATTGGCTAAACGAAAATTCTTGATATGTTTCAGCAGCAAACTTCAATACACCCTAGGTGCCCCAGCCGCACCACGAAGCTTCGGGCGCCTCTATCATCTATATGTATTGATCAATGCATATCCTATCTTCAATTTGTAAGCACCCCAACTGCAATTGCTCTACCCTGTCAGTGG